>NW_028258895.1:5000-12500 GCF_982586985.1 Callionymus lyra
ACTCCCTCTCCTGTTATGGTGCCTCCCTATTAACCTCTAGGTGGTTGCGCTCGTGACATCAAAAAGACCACTTTTTGAGGAGCAGTCACACTCGGAAAAAATTTCTTTCGTCAGGCAAAAGAACCAGAGTTCTCCGCGGCCATCCACTCCAACCTTGTCCGACTTTGAGGCACCAGGCTCGGCCACCCTCCGAGCCTTTTCACTCCCTCTCCTGTTATGGTGCCTCCCTATTAACCTCTAGGTGGTTGCGCTCGTGACATCAAAAAGACCACTTTTTGCAGAGCAGTCACACTCGGAAAAAATTTCTTTCGTCAGGCAAAAGAACCAGAGTTTTCAGCGGTCATCCACTCCAACCTTGTCCGATTTTGAGGCACCAGGCTCGGCCACCCTCCGAGCCTTTTCCTTCCCTCTCCTGTTATGGTGCCTCCCTATTAACCTCTAGGTGGTTGCGCTCGTGACATCAAAAAGACCACTTTTTGCAGAGCAGTCACACTCGGAAAAAATTTCTTTCGTCAGGCAAAAGAACCAGAGTTTTCAGCGGCCATCCACTCCAACCTTGTCCGATTTTGAGGCACCAGGCTCGGCCACCCTCCGAGCCTTTTCACTCCCTCTCCTGTTATGGTGCCTCCCTATTAACCTCTAGGTGGTTGCGCTCGTGACATCAAAAAGACCACTTTTTGCAGAGCAGTCACACTCGGAAAAAATTTCTTTCGTCTGGCAAAAGAACCAGAGTGTTCAGCGGTCATCCACTCCAACCTTGTCCGATTTTGAGGCACCAGGCTCGGCCACCCTCCGAGCCTTTTCACTCCCTCTCCTGTTATGGTGCCTCCCTATTAACCTCTAGGTGGTTGCGCTCGTGACATCAAAAAGACCACTTTTTGCAGAGCAGTCACACTCGGAAAAAATTTCTTTCGTCTGGCAAAAGAACCAGAGTTTTCAGCGGTCATCCACTCCAACCTTGTCCGACTTTGAGGCACCAGGCTCGGCCACCCTCCGAGCCTTTTCACTCCCTCTCCTGTTATGGTGCCTCCCTATTAACCTCTAGGTGGTTGCGCTCGTGACATCAAAAAGACCACTTTTTGCAGAGCAGTCACACTCGGGAAAAATTTCTTTCGTCTGGCAAAAGAACCAGAGTTTTCAGCGGTCATCCACTCCAACCTTGTCCGATTTTGAGGCACCAGGCTCGGCCACCCTCCGAGCCTTTTCACTCCCTCTCCTGTTATGGTGCCTCCCTATTAACCTCTAGGTGGTTGCGCTCGTGACATCAAAAAGACCACTTTTTTCAGAGCAGTCACACTCGGAAAAAATTTCTTTCGTCTGGCAAAAGAACCAGAGTTTTCAGCGGTCATCCACTCCAACCTTGTCCGATTTTGAGGCACCAGGCTCGGCCACCCTCCGAGCCTTTTCACTCCCTCTCCTGTTATGGTGCCTCCCTATTAACCTCTAGGTGGTTGCGCTCGTGACATCAAAAAGACCACTTTTTGCAGAGCAGTCACACTCGGGAAAAATTTCTTTCGTCTGGCAAAAGAACCAGAGTTTTCAGCGGTCATCCACTCCAACCTTGTCCGATTTTGAGGCACCAGGCTCGGCCACCCTCCGAGCCTTTTCACTCCCTCTCCTGTTATGGTGCCTCCCTATTAACCTCTAGGTGGTTGCGCTCGTGACATCAAAAAGACCACTTTTTTCAGAGCAGTCACACTCGGAAAAAATTTCTTTCGTCTGGCAAAAGAACCAGAGTTTTCAGCGGTCATCCACTCCAACCTTGTCCGATTTTGAGGCACCAGGCTCGGCCACCCTCCGAGCCTTTTCACTCCCTCTCCTGTTATGGTGCCTCCCTATTAACCTCTAGGTGGTTGCGCTCGTGACATCAAAAAGACCACTTTTTTCAGAGCAGTCACACTCGGGAAAAATTTCTTTCGTCTGGCAAAAGAACCAGAGTTATCAGCGGTCATCCACTCCAACCTTGTCCGATTTTGAGGCACCAGGCTCGGCCACCGTCCGAGCCTTTTCACTCCCTCTCCTGTTATGGTGCCTCCCTATTAACCTCTAGGTGGTTGCGCTCGTGACATCAAAAAGACCACTTTTTTCAGAGCAGTCACACTCGGGAAAAATTTCTTTCGTCTGGCAAAAGAACCAGAGTTATCAGCGGTCATCCACTCCAACCTTGTCCGACGTTGAGGCACCGATGTCGGCCAAGTTCTGAGCGTTCCACCGCCGAATGCCACTGGTCCTCAACACAGCGGACTTCCAATCCAACCTTGTCCGACTTTGAGGCACCGAAGTCGGCCTCAGCCCGAGCCTTCCCCCGCCGACCTCACTGGAGCCCGCCATCCAGGGACCGGCGGAGGTCGCCCGCATGACCACGGCAAAGTGTCTCAAAGTCGGGCACGACCGCTCGAGTCACCCGCCAACCCGGTCCGGGGCACCTCCAGGGACCGGCGGAGGTCGCCCGCATGACCGCGGCAAAGTGTCTCAAAGTCGGGCATGACCGCTTGAGTCACCCGCCAACCCGGTCCGGGGCACCTCCAGGGACCGGCGGAGGACGCCCGCATGACCGCGACAAAGTGTCTCAAAGTCGGGCACGACCGCTCGAGTCACCCGCCAACCCGGTCCGGGGCACCTCCAGGGACCGGCGGAGGACGCCCGCATGACCGCGACAAAGTGTCTCAAAGTCGGGCACGACCGCTCGAGTCACCCGCCAACCCGGTCCGGGGCACCTCCAGGGACCGGCGGAGGACGCCCGCATGACCGCGACAAAGTGTCTCAAAGTCGGGCACGACCGCTCGAGTCACCCGCCAACCCGGTCCGGGGCACCTCCAGGGACCGGCGGAGGATGCCCGCATGACCGCGACAAAGTGTCTCAAAGTCGGGCACGACCGCTCGAGTCACCCGCCAACCCGGTCCGGGACACCTCCAGGGACCGGCGGAGGACGCCCGCATGACCGCGACAAAGTGTCTCAAAGTCGGGCATGACCGTTCGAGTCACCCGCCAACCCGGTCCGGGGCACCTCCAGGGACCGGCGGAGGAGGCCCGCATGACCGCGACAAAGTGTCTCAAAGTCGGGCATGACCGCTCGAGTCACCCGCCAACCCGGTCCGGGGCACCTCCAGGGACCGGCGGAGGACGCCCGCATGACCGCGACAAAGTGTCTCAAAGTCGGGCATGACCGTTCGAGTCACCCGCCAACCCAGTCCGGGGCACCTCCAGGGACCGGCGGAGGAGGCCCGCATGACCGCGACAAAGTGTCTCAAAGTCGGGCATGACCGCTCGAGTCACCCGCCAACCCGGTCCGGGGCACCTCCGGGGACCGGCGGAGGACGCCCGCATGACCGCGACAAAGTGTCTCAAAGTCGGGCACGACCGCTCGAGTCACCCGCCAACCCGGTCCGGGGCACCTCCAGGGACCGGCGGAGGACGCCCGCATGACCGCGACAAAGTGTCTCAAAGTCGGGCACGACCGCTCGAGTCACCCGCCACCCCGGTCCGGGGCACCTCCAGGGACCGGCGGAGGACGCCCGCATGACCGCGACAAAGTGTCTCAAAGTCGGGCATGACCGCTCGAGTCACCCGCCAACCCGGTCCGGGGCACCTCCGGGGACCGGCGGAGGACGCCCGCATGACCGCGACAAAGTGTCTCAAAGTCGGGCAGGACCGCTCGAGTCACCCGCCAACCCGGTCCGGGGCACCTCCGGGGAGCAGTGGAGGTCGCTCGCATGACCGCGACAAAGTGTCTCAAAGTCGGGCATGACCGCTCGAGTCGCCCGCCATCCCGGTCCGGAGCTCAACACTTTGTCGTTTTTTCCACTCCCTCCCCATTAACCTCTAGGTGGTTGCGCTCGTGACATCAAAAAGACCACTTTTTGCAGAGCAGTCACACTCGGAAAAAATTCGTTTCGTCTGGCAAAAGAACCAGAGTTCTCAGCGGGCTTCCAGTCCAACCTTGTCCGATTTTGAGGCACCAGGCTCGGCCACAGTCCGAGCCCATTCACTCCCTCCCCTGTTGTACTCGCTCCCTATTAACCTCTAGGTGGTTGCGCTCGTGACATCAAAAAGACCACTTTTTGAGGAGCAGTCACACTTAGGAAAAATCCGTTTGCGCTCACACCATCCCTCCCCATTAACCTCTAGGTGGTTGCGCTCGTGACATCAAAAAGACCACTTTTTGAGGAGCAGTCACACTTAGGAAAAATCCGTTTGCGCTCACACCATCCCTCCCCATTAACCTCTAGGTGGTTGCGCTCGTGACATCAAAAAGACCACTTTTTGAGGAGCAGTCAGACACCGAGGTTTTCTGGATTTATGTCCGTTTTCCTGGTTCTCTGACTCGGGCACCTTGTGACCGACATCCCCCCCTTCCCTGGTTCTATTTTGCCGATACTTTGGTGAGTTTTCTACCCGCAAACCAAGCCCCCCAAGCCCGCCGCCTGGTGGGGGAGCATGCCGCCTGGCCCGGTTCTATTTTAGGTCACTTTGGTGAGTTTTCTACCCGCAAACCAAGCCCCCCAAGCCCGCCGCCTGGTGGGGGAAGAGGCCCCCTGGTCCCGGTTCTATTTTAGGACACTTTGGTGAGTTTTCTACCCGCAAACCAAGCCCCCCAAGCCCGCCGCCTGGTGGGGGAAGATGCCCCCTGGTCCCGGTTCTATTTTAGGACACTTTGGTGAGTTTTCTACCCGCAAACCAAGCCCCCCAAGCCCGCCGCCTGGTGGGGGAACATGCCCCCTGGTCCCGGTTCTATTTTAGGACACTTTGGTGAGTTTTCTACCCGCAAACCAAGCCCCCCAAGCCCGCCGCCTGGTGGGGGAACATGCCGCCTAGCCCGGTTCTATTTTAGGTCACTTTGGTGAGTTTTCTACCCGCAAACCAAGCCCCCCAAGCCCGCCGCCTGGTGGGGGAAGAGGCCCCCTGGTCCCGGTTCTATTTTAGGACACTTTGGTGAGTTTTCTACCCGCAAACCAAGCCCCCCAAGCCCGCCGCCTGGTGGGGGAACATGCCCCCTGGTCCTGGTTCTATTTTAGGACACTTTGGTGAGTTTTCTACCCGCAAACCAAGCCCCCCAAGCCCGCCGCCTGGTGGGGGAACATGCCCCCTGGTCCCGGTTCTATTTTAGGACACTTTGGTGAGTTTTCTACCCGGAAACCAAGCCCCCCAAGCCCGCCACCTGGTGGGGGAAGAGGCCCCCTGGTCCCGGTTCTATTTTAGGACACTTTGGTGAGTTTTCTACCCACACTGCAGGTCCCCAAATGCCGCCATCTGGTGGGGGAACATGCCGCCTGCACCGGTTCTATTTTAAGTCACTTTGGTGAGTTTTCTGCCCACACTACGGGTCCCCAAATGCCGCCATCTGGTGGGGGAACATGCCGCCTGCACCGGTTCTATTTTAAGTCACTTTGGTGAGTTTTCTACCCACACTACGGGTCCCCAAATGCCGCCATCTGGTGGGGGAACATGCCGCCTGCACCGGTTCTATTTTAAGTCACTTTGGTGAGTTTTCTACCCACACTACGGGTCCCCAAATGCCGCCATCTGGTGGGGGAACATGCCGCCTGCACCGGTTCTATTTTAAGTCACTTTGGTGAGTTTTCTGCCCACACTACGGGTCCCCAAATGCCGCCATCTGGTGGGGGAACATGCCGCCTGCACCGGTTCTATTTTAAGTCACTTTGGTGAGTTTTCTACCCACACTACGGGTCCCCAAATGCCGCCATCTGGTGGGGGAACATGCCGCCTGCACCGGTTCTATTTTAAGTCACTTTGGTGAGTTTTCTACCCACACTACGGGTCCCCAAATGCCGCCATCTGGTGGGGGAACATGCCGCCTGCACCGGTTCTATTTTAAGTCACTTTGGTGAGTTTTCTGCCCACACTACGGGTCCCCAAATGCCGCCATCTGGTGGGGGAACATGCCGCCTGCACCGGTTCTATTTTAAGTCACTTTGGTGAGTTTTCTGCCCACACTACGGGTCCCCAAATGCCGCCGCCTGGTGGGGGAACTGCCGCCTAGTCCCGGTTCTATTTTAGGTCACTTTTCTCACTTTCTGACCCACAAATAATGCCCCAAATGCCGCCGCCTGGTGGGGGGAACTGCCGCCTAGTCCCGGTTCTATTTTAGGTCACTTTTCTCACTTTCTGACCCACAAATAATGCCCCAAATGCCGCCGCCTGGTGGGGGGAACTGCCGCCTAGTCCCGGTTCTATTTTAGGTCACTTTTCTCACTTTCTGACCCACAAATAATGCCCCAAATGCCGCCGCCTGGTGGGGGGAACTGCCGCCTAGTCCCGGTTCTATTTTAGGTCACTTTTCTCACTTTCTGACCCACAAATAATGCCCCAAATGCCGCCGCCTGGTGGGGGGAACTGCCGCCTAGTCCCGGTTCTATTTTAGGTCACTTTTCTCACTTTCTGACCCACAAATAATGCCCCAAATGCCGCCGCCTGGTGGGGGGAACTGCCGCCTAGTCCCGGTTCTATTTTAGGTCACTTTTCTCACTTTCTTACCCACAAATAATGCCCCAAATGCCGCCGCCTGGTGGGGGGAACTGCCGCCTAGTCCCGGTTCTATTTTAGGTCACTTTTCTCACTTTCTGACCCACAAATAATGCCCCAAATGCCGCCGCCTGGTGGGGGGAACTGCCGCCTAGTCCCGGTTCTATTTTAGGTCACTTTTCTCACTTTCTTACCCACAAATAATGCCCCAAATGCCGCCGCCTGGTGGGGGGAACTGCCGCCTAGTCCCGGTTCTATTTTAGGTCACTTTTCTCACTTTCTGACCCACAAATAATGCCCCAAATGCCGCCGCCTGGTGGGGGGAACTGCCGCCTAGTCCCGGTTCTATTTTAGGTCACTTTTCTCACTTTCTGACCCACAAATAATGCCCCAAATGCCGCCGCCTGGTGGGGGGAACTGCCGCCTAGTCCCGGTTCTATTTTAGGTCACTTTTCTCACTTTCTTACCCACAAATAATGCCCCAAATGCCGCCGCCTGGTGGGGGGAACTGCCGCCTAGTCCCGGTTCTATTTTAGGTCACTTTTCTCACTTTCTTACCCACAAATAATGCCCCAAATGCCGCCGCCTGGTGGGGGGAACTGCCGCCTAGTCCCGGTTCTATTTTAGGTCACTTTTCTCACTTTTCTACCCACAAATAATGGCAAAAAAAAATGCTTACAGCACCCAGTATTCCCAGGCGGTCTCCCATCCAAGTACTAACTGGGCCCGACCCTGCTTGGCTTCCGAGATCAGACGAGATCGGGCTCATTCAGGGTGGTGTGGCCGTAAGCGAGGGAAGCGCTTGTGAAATGCCCCAAAGTGTTGAAAATGTTCCCCAGGCCCCTGGTTCCCCATCCCCGCAGGAGGAGGCTCCCCAGGCCCCCTGGTTCCCCATCCCCGCAGGAGGAGGCTCCCCAAGCCCCCTGGTGCAGGAGGAGGCTCCCCAGGCCCCTGGTTCCCCATCCCCGCAGGAGGAGGCTCCCCAGGCCCCCTGGTTCCCCATCCCCGCAGGAGGA
>NW_028258896.1:0-18621 GCF_982586985.1 Callionymus lyra
CTCTTCAAAACTCCACAATTTTTTATTTATTTTTTTTACCTCTTCAAAACTCCAACATTGATTTTTTGTTCCTTTTTTTACCTCTTCAAAACTCCAATTTTTTTTTTTTTTTTTTTTTACCTTTTTTTTTTTTTTTTTCAAAACTCCAACTTTTTTTCTTTTTTTTACCTCTTCAAAACTCCAATTTTTTTTTTTTTTTTTTTTACCTCTTCAAAACTCCAACTTTTTTTTTTTTTACCTCTTCAAAACTCTACAATTTTTTTTTTTTTTTTTTTTACCTCTTCAAAACTCCAACTTTTTTTTTTTTTTTTACCTCTTCAAAACTCTACAATTTTTTTTTTTTTTTTTTTTACCTCTTCAAAACTCCAAATTTTTTTTTTTTTTTTTTTACCTCTTCAAAACTCAATTTTTTTTTTTTTTTTTTACCTCTTCAAAACTACAACTTTTTTTTTTTTTACCTCTTCAAAACTCCAACATTGATTTTTTGTTCCTTTTTTTACCTCTTCAAAACTCCACATTTTTTTTTATTTTTTTTTTTTACCTCTTCAAAACTCCAACATTTTTTTTTTTTTACCTCTTCAAAACTCCAATTTTTTTTTTTTTTTACCTCTTCAAAACTCCAAATTTTTTTTTTTTTACCTCTTCAAAACTCCTAAATTTTTTTTTTTTTTTTTTTACCTCTTCAAAACTCCAACTTTTTTTTTTTTTTACCTCTTCAAAACTCCACAAATTTTTTATATTTTTTTTACCTCTTCAAAACTCCACAATTTTTTATTTATTTTTTTTACCTCTTCAAAACTCCAACATTGATTTTTTGTTCCTTTTTTTACCTCTTCAAAACTCCACAATTTTTTTTTTTTTTTTTTTACCTCTTCAAAACTCCAACTTTTTTTTTTTTTTTACCTCTTCAAAACTCCACAATTTTTTTTTTTTTTTTTTTTACCTCTTCAAAACTCCAAATTTTTTTTTTTTTACCTCTTCAAAACTCCAACTTTTTTTTTTTTTTACCTCTTCAAAACTCTACAATTTTTTTTTTTTTTTTTTTACCTCTTCAAAACTCCAACTTTTTTTTTTTTTTTTTTACCTTTTCAAAACTCCAACTTTTTATTTTTTTTTACCTCTTCAAAACTCTACAATTTTTTTTTTTTTTTTTTTACCTCTTCAAAACTCCAACATTGATTTTTTGTTCCTTTTTTTACCTCTTCAAAACTCCAATTTTTTTTTTTTTTTTACCTCTTCAAAACTCCAACTTTTTATTTTTTTTTACCTCTTCAAAACTCCACAATTTTTTTTTTTTTTTTTTTTTACCTCTTCAAAACTCCAACTTTTTTTTTTTTACCTCTTCAAAACTCCAACATTGATTTTTTGTTCCTTTTTTTACCTCTTCAAAACTCCAACTTTTTTTTTTTTTTTTTTTACCTCTTCAAAACTCCAACATTGATTTTTTGTTCCTTTTTTTACCTCTTCAAAACTCCACAATTTTTTTTTTTTTTTTTTTACCTCTTCAAAACTCCAACATTTTTTTTTTTTTACCTCTTCAAAACTCCAATTTTTTTTTTTTTTTACCTCTTAAAAACTCCAAATTTTTTTTTTTTACCTCTTCAAAACTCCTAAATTTTTTTTTTTTTTTTTTTTTACCTCTTCAAAACTCCACAAATTTTTTTATATTTTTTTTACCTCTTCAAAACTCCACAATTTTTTATTTATTTTTTTTACCTCTTCAAAACTCCAACATTGATTTTTTGTTCCTTTTTTTACCTCTTCAAAACTCCAAATTTTTTTTTTTTTTTTTTTTACCTCTTCAAAACTCCAAATTTTTTTTTTTTTTTTTACCTCTTCAAAACTCCAACTTTTTTTTTTTTTTTACCTCTTCAAAACTCTACAATTTTTTTTTTTTTTTTTTTTTACCTCTTCAAAACTACAACTTTTTTTTTTTTTACCTCTTCAAAACTCCAACATTGATTTTTTGTTCCTTTTTTTACCTCTTCAAAACTCCAAATTTTTTTTTTTTTTTTTTTACCTCTTCAAAACTCAATTTTTTTTTTTTTTTTTACCTCTTCAAAACTACAACTTTTTTTTTTTTACCTCTTCAAAACTCCAACTTTTTTTTTTTTTTTTTTTACCTCTTCAAAACTCCAACATTGATTTTTTGTTCCTTTTTTTACCTCTTCAAAACTCCACATTTTTTTTTTTTTTTTTTTTTACCTCTTCAAAACTCCAACATTTTTTTTTTTTTACCTCTTCAAAACTCCAATTTTTTTTTTTTTTTACCTCTTCAAAACTCCAAATTTTTTTTTTTTACCTCTTCAAAACTCCTAAATTTTTTTTTTTTTTTTTTACCTCTTCAAAACTCCAACTTTTTTTTTTTTTTACCTCTTCAAAACTCCACAAATTTTTTTATATTTTTTTTACCTCTTCAAAACTCCACAATTTTTTTTTTTTTTTTTTTACCTCTTCAAAACTCCAACATTGATTTTTTGTTCCTTTTTTTACCTCTTCAAAACTCCAACTTTTTTTTTTTTTTACCTCTTCAAAACTCAATTTTTTTTTTTTTTTTTTTACCTCTTCAAAACTCCAACTTTTTTTTTTTTTTACCTCTTCAAAACTCCACAATTTTTTTTTTTTTACCTCTTCAAAACTCCAACATTGATTTTTTGTTCCTTTTTTTACCTCTTCAAAACTCCAATTTTTTTTTTTTTTTTTTTTACCTCTTCAAAACTCCAACATTGATTTTTTGTTCCTTTTTTTACCTCTTCAAAACTCAAATTTTTTTTTTTTTTTTTTTTACCTCTTCAAAACTCAATTTTTTTTTTTTTTTTTTTTTACCTCTTCAAAACTCCAAAATTTATTTTTTGTTCCTTTTTTTACCTCTTCAAAACTCAATTTTTTTTTTTTTTTTTTTACCTCTTCAAAACTCCATTGATTTTTTGTTCCTTTTTTTACCTCTTCAAAACTCCAAATTTTTTTTTTTTTTTTACCTCTTCAAAACTCCAACTTTTTTTTTTTTTTTTACCTCTTCAAAACTCTACAATTTTTTTTTTTTTTTTTTTTACCTCTTCAAAACTCCAACTTTTTTTTTTTTTACCTCTTCAAAACTCCAAATTTTTTTTTTTTTACCTCTTCAAAACTCCTAAATTTTTTTTTTTTTTTTTACCTCTTCAAAACTCTACAATTTTTTTTTTTTTTTTTTACCTCTTCAAAACTCCAACATTGATTTTTTGTTCCTTTTTTTACCTCTTCAAAACTCCACAATTTTTTTTTTTTTTTTTTTTACCTCTTCAAAACTCCAACATTTTTTTTGTTTTTACCTCTTCAAAACTCCAACATTGATTTTTTGTTCCTTTTTTTACCTCTTCAAAACTCCAATTTTTTTTTATTTTTTTTTTACCTCTTCAAAACTCCAACATTGATTTTTTGTTCCTTTTTTTACCTCTTCAAAACTCAAATTTTTTTTTTTTTTTTTTTTACCTCTTCAAAACTCAATTTTTTTTTATTTTTTTTTTTACCTCTTCAAAACTCCAACATTGATTTTTTGTTCCTTTTTTTACCTCTTCAAAACTCAATTTTTTTTTTTTTTTTTTTTTTACCTCTTCAAAACTCCATTGATTTTTTGTTCCTTTTTTTACCTCTTCAAAACTCCAAATTTTTTTTTTTTTTTTAACCTCTTCAAAACTCCAACTTTTTTTTTTTTTTTTACCTCTTCAAAACTCCAACATTTTTTTTGTTTTTACCTCTTCAAAACTCCAACATTGATTTTTTGTTCCTTTTTTTACCTCTTCAAAACTCCAGTTTTTTTTTTTTTTTTTTTACCTCTTCAAAACTCAATTTTTTTTTTTTTTTTACCTCTTCAAAACTCAATTTTTTTTTATTTTTTTTTTACCTCTTCAAAACTCCAACATTTTTTTTTTTTTTTACCTCTTCAAAACTCCAACATTGATTTTTTGTTCCTTTTTTTACCTCTTCAAAACTCCACAATTTTTTTTTTTTTTTTTTTTACCTCTTCAAAACTCCAACTTTTTATTTTTTTTTACCTCTTCAAAACTCCAACTTTTTTTTTTTTTTACCTCTTCAAAACTCCAACATTGATTTTTTGTTCCTTTTTTTACCTCTTCAAAACTCCAAATTTTTTTTTTTTTTTTTTTACCTCTTCAAAACTCAATTTTTTTTTTTTTTTTTTACCTCTTCAAAACTACAACTTTTTTTTTTTTTTACCTCTTCAAAACTCCACAATTTTTTTTTTTTTTTTTTTTTACCTCTTCAAAACTCCAACTTTTTATTTTTTTTTACCTCTTCAAAACTCTACAATTTTTTTTTTTTTTTTTTTTTACCTCTTCAAAACTCCAACATTTTTTTTTTTTTTTACCTCTTCAAAACTCCAACATTGATTTTTTGTTCCTTTTTTTACCTCTTCAAAACTCCAACTTTTTTTTTTTTTTTTTTTTACCTCTTCAAAACTCCAACATTGATTTTTTTGTTCCTTTTTTTACCTCCTCAAAACTCAAATTCTTTTTTTTTTTTTTTTTACCTCTTCAAAACTCAATTTTTTTTTTTTTTTTTTTTTACCTCTTCAAAACTCCAACATTGATTTTTGTTCCTTTTTTTACCTCTTCAAAACTCAAATTTTTTTTTTTTTTTTTTTTACCTCTTCAAAACTCCAACATTGATTTTTTGTTCCTTTTTTTACCTCTTCAAAACTCCAAATTTTTTTTTTTTTTTTACCTCTTCAAAACTCCAACTTTTTTTTTTTTTTTTACCTCTTCAAAACTCTACAATTTTTTTTTTTTTTTTTTTTTACCTCTTCAAAACTCAATTTTTTTTTTTTTTTTTTTTTACCTCTTCAAAACTCAATTTTTTTTTTTTTTTTTTTACCTCTTCAAAACTCCAACATTGATTTTTTGTTCCTTTTTTTACATCTTCAAAACTCCAAATTTTTTTTTTTTTTTTTTTTACCTCTTCAAAACTCAATTATTATTTTTTTTTTTTACCTCTTCAAAACTCCAACTTTTTTTTTTTTTTACCTCTTCAAAACTCCACAATTTTTTTTATATTTTTTTTACCTCTTCAAAACTCCACAATTTTTTATTTATTTTTTTACCTCTTCAAAACTCCAACATTGATTTTTTGTTCCTTTTTTTACCTCTTCAAAACTCCACAATTTTTTTTTTTTTTTTTTTTACCTCTTCAAAACTCCAACTTTTTTTTTTTTTTACCTCTTCAAAACTCCAACATTGATTTTTTGTTCCTTTTTTTACCTCTTCAAAACTCCACAATTTTTTATTTATTTTTTTACCTCTTCAAAACTCCACAATTTTTTTTTTTTTTTTTTTTACCTCTTCAAAACTCCAACTTTTTTTTTTTTTTACCTCTTCAAAACTCCAACATTGATTTTTTGTTCCTTTTTTTACCTCTTCAAAACTCCACAATTTTTTATTTATTTTTTTACCTCTTCAAAACTCCAACATTGATTTTTTGTTCCTTTTTTTACCTCTTCAAAACTCCACAATTTTTTTTTTTTTTTTTTTTTACCTCTTCAAAACTCCAACTTTTTTTTTTTTTTACCTCTTCAAAACTCCAACATTGATTTTTTGTTCCTTTTTTTACCTCTTCAAAACTCCACAATTTTTTTTTTTTTTTTTTTACCTCTTCAAAACTCCATTTTTTTTTTTTTTACCTCTTCAAAACTCCAACATTGATTTTTTGTTCCTTTTTTTACCTCTTCAAAACTCCAACTTTTTTTTTTTTTTACCTCTTCAAAACTCAATTTTTTTTTTTTTTTTTTTACCTCTTCAAAACTCCACAATTTTTTTTTTTTTTTTTTTTACCTCTTCAAAACTCCAACTTTTTATTTTTTTTACCTCTTCAAAACTCCAACATTGATTTTTTGTTCCTTTTTTTACCTCTTCAAAACTCCACAATTTTTTTTATTTTTTTTTTTTACCTCTTCAAAACTCCAACATTTTTTTTTTTTTTACCTCTTCAAAACTCCAATTTTTTTTTTTTTACCTCTTCAAAACTCCTAAATTTTTTTATTTTTTTTTTTACCTCTTCAAAACTCCAACTTTTTTTTTTTTTTACCTCTTCAAAACTCCACAAATTTTTTTTTATTTTTTTTACCTCTTCAAAACTCCACAATTTTTTATTTATTTTTTTTACCTCTTCAAAACTCCAACATTGATTTTTTGTTCCTTTTTTTACCTCTCCAAAACTCCAAATTTTTTTTTTTTTTTTTACCTCTTCAAAACTCCAACTTATTTTTTTTTTTTTTTACCTCTTCAAAACTCCAACTTTTTTTTTTTTTTACCTCTTCAAAACTCCACAAATTTTTTTATATTTTTTTTACCTCTTCAAAACTCCACAATTTTTTATTTATTTTTTTTACCTCTTCAAAACTCCAACATCGATTTTTTGTTCCTTTTTTTACCTCTTCAAAACTCCACAATTTTTTTTTTTTTTTTTTTTTTTACCTCTTCAAAACTCCAACTTTTTTTTTTTTTTACCTCTTCAAAACTCCAACATTGATTTTTTGTTCCTTTTTTTACCTCTTCAAAACTCCAACTTTTTTTTTTTTTTACCTCTTCAAAACTCAATTTTTTTTTTTTTTTTTTTACCTCTTCAAAACTCCAACTTTTTTTTTTTTTTTACCTCTTCAAAACTCCAACATTTTTTTTTTTATTTTTTTTTACCTCTTCAAAACTCCAACATTGATTTTTTGTTCCTTTTTTTACCTCTTCAAAACTCCAATTTTTTTTTTTTTTTTTTTTACCTCTTCAAAACTCCAACATTGATTTTTTGTTCCTTTTTTTACCTCTTCAAAACTCAAATTTTTTTTTTTTTTTTTTTTACCTCTTCAAAACTCAATTTTTTTTTTTTTTTTTTTTACCTCTTCAAAACTCCAACATTTATTTTTTGTTCCTTTTTTTACCTCTTCAAAACTCAAATTTTTTTTTTTTTTTTTTTTACCTCTTCAAAACTCCATTGATTTTTTGTTCCTTTTTTTACCTCTTCAAAACTCCAAATTTTTTTTTTTTTTTTACCTCTTCAAAACTCCAACTTTTTTTTTTTTTTTTACCTCTTCAAAACTCTACAATTTTTTTTTTTTTTTTTTTTACCTCTTCAAAACTCCAACTTTTTTTTTTTTTACCTCTTCAAAACTCCAAATTTTTTTTTTTTTACCTCTTCAAAACTCCTAAATTTTTTTTTTTTTTTTTTACCTCTTCAAAACTCTACAATTTTTTTTTTTTGTTTTTACCTCTTCAAAACTCCAACATTGATTTTTTGTTCCTTTTTTTACCTCTTCAAAACTCCAATTTTTTTTTTTTTTTTTTTTACCTCTTCAAAACTCCAACATTGATTTTTTGTTCCTTTTTTTACCTCTTCAAAACTCAAATTTTTTTTTTTTTTTTTTTTACCTCTTCAAAACTCAATTTTTTTTTTTTTTTTTTTTTACCTCTTCAAAACTCCAACATTTATTTTTTGTTCCTTTTTTTACCTCTTCAAAACTCAATTTTTTTTTTTTTTTTTTTTTACCTCTTCAAAACTCCATTGATTTTTTGTTCCTTTTTTTACCTCTTCAAAACTCCAAATTTTTTTTTTTTTTTACCTCTTCAAAACTCTACAATTTTTTTTTTTTTTTTTTTTTACCTCTTCAAAACTCCAACTTTTTTTTTTTTTACCTCTTCAAAACTCCAACATTTTTTTTGTTTTTACCTCTTCAAAACTCCAACATTGATTTTTTGTTCCTTTTTTTACCTCTTCAAAACTCCACAGTTTTTTTTTTTTTTTTTTTTACCTCTTCAAAACTCAAATTTTTTTTTTTTTTTTTTTTTTACCTCTTCAAAACTCAATTTTTTTTTTTTTTTTTTTTACCTCTTCAAAACTCCAACATTTTTTTTTTTTTTACATCTTCAAAACTCCAACATTGATTTTTTGTTCCTTTTTTTACCTCTTCAAAACTCCACAATTTTTTTTTTTTTTTTTTTTACCTCTTCAAAACTCCAACTTTTTTTTTTTTTTTACCTCTTCAAAACTCCAACTTTTTTTTTTTTTTACCTCTTCAAAACTCCAACATTGATTTTTTGTTCCTTTTTTTACCTCTTCAAAACTCCAAATTTTTTTTTTTTTTTTTTTACCTCTTCAAAACTCAATTTTTTTTTTTTTTTTTTACCTCTTCAAAACTACAACTTTTTTTTTTTTTTACCTCTTCAAAACTCCAACTTTTTTTTTTTTTTTTTTTACCTCTTCAAAACTCCACAATTTTTTTTTTTTTTTTTTTTACCTCTTCAAAACTCCAACTTTTTATTTTTTTTTACCTCTTCAAAACTCTACAATTTTTTTTTTTTTTTTTTTTTACCTCTTCAAAACTCCAACATTTTTTTTTTTTTTTACCTCTTCAAAACTCCAACATTGATTTTTTGTTCCTTTTTTTACCTCTTCAAAACTCCAACTTTTTTTTTTTTTTTTTTTTACCTCTTCAAAACTCCAACATTGATTTTTTGTTCCTTTTTTTACCTCTTCAAAACTCAATTTTTTTTTATTTTTTTTTTACCTCTTCAAAACTCCAACATTGATTTTTTGTTCCTTTTTTTACCTCTTCAAAACTCCACAATTTTTTTTTTTTTTTTTTTTACCTCTTCAAAACTCCAACTTTTTATTTTTTTTTACCTCTTCAAAACTCCAACTTTTTTTTTTTTTTACCTCTTCAAAACTCCAACATTGATTTTTTGTTCCTTTTTTTACCTCTTCAAAACTCCAAATTTTTTTTTTTTTTTTTTTACCTCTTCAAAACTCAATTTTTTTTTTTTTTTTTTACCTCTTCAAAACTACAACTTTTTATTTTTTTTTACCTCTTCAAAACTCTACAATTTTTTTTTTATTTTTTTTTTACCTCTTCAAAACTCCAACATTTTTTTTTTTTTTTACCTCTTCAAAACTCCAACATTGATTTTTTGTTCCTTTTTTTACCTCTTCAAAACTCCAACTTTTTTTTTTTTTTTTTTTTACCTCTTCAAAACTCCAACATTGATTTTTTTGTTCCTTTTTTTACCTCCTCAAAACTCAAATTCTTTTTTTTTTTTTTTTTACCTCTTCAAAACTCAATTTTTTTTTTTTTTTTTTTTTACCTCTTCAAAACTCCAACATTGATTTTTGTTCCTTTTTTTACCTCTTCAAAACTCAAATTTTTTTTTTTTTTTTTTTTACCTCTTCAAAACTCCAACATTGATTTTTTGTTCCTTTTTTTACCTCTTAAAAACTCCAAATTTTTTTTTTTTTTTTACCTCTTCAAAACTCCAACTTTTTTTTTTTTTTTTACCTCTTCAAAACTCTACAATTTTTTTTTTTTTTTTTTTTTACCTCTTCAAAACTCAATTTTTTTTTTTTTTTTTTTTACCTCTTCAAAACTCAATTTTTTTTTTTTTTTTTTTTACCTCTTCAAAACTCCAACATTGATTTTTTGTTCCTTTTTTTACATCTTCAAAACTCCAAATTTTTTTTTTTTTTTTTTTACCTCTTCAAAACTCCAACTTTTTTTTTTTTTTACCTCTTCAAAACTCCACAATTTTTTTTATATTTTTTTTACCTCTTCAAAACTCCACAATTTTTTATTTATTTTTTTACCTCTTCAAAACTCCAACATTGATTTTTTGTTCCTTTTTTTACCTCTTCAAAACTCCACAATTTTTTTTTTTTTTTTTTTTTACCTCTTCAAAACTCCAACTTTTTTTTTTTTTTACCTCTTCAAAACTCCAACATTGATTTTTTGTTCCTTTTTTTACCTCTTCAAAACTCCACAATTTTTTATTTATTTTTTTACCTCTTCAAAACTCCAACATTGATTTTTTGTTCCTTTTTTTACCTCTTCAAAACTCCACAATTTTTTTTTTTTTTTTTTTTTACCTCTTCAAAACTCCAACTTTTTTTTTTTTTTACCTCTTCAAAACTCCAACATTGATTTTTTGTTCCTTTTTTTACCTCTTCAAAACTCCACAATTTTTTATTTATTTTTTTACCTCTTCAAAACTCCAACATTGATTTTTTGTTCCTTTTTTTACCTCTTCAAAACTCCACAATTTTTTTTTTTTTTTTTTTTTACCTCTTCAAAACTCCAACTTTTTTTTTTTTTTACCTCTTCAAAACTCCAACATTGATTTTTTGTTCCTTTTTTTACCTCTTCAAAACTCCACAATTTTTTTTTTTTTTTTTTTACCTCTTCAAAACTCCAACATTTTTTTTTTTTTTACCTCTTCAAAACTCCAACATTGATTTTTTGTTCCTTTTTTTACCTCTTCAAAACTCCAACTTTTTTTTTTTTTTACCTCTTCAAAACTCAATTTTTTTTTTTTTTTTTTTACCTCTTCAAAACTCCAACTTTTTTTTTTTTTTTACCTCTTCAAAACTCCACAATTTTTTTTTTTTTTTTTTTTACCTCTTCAAAACTCCAACTTTTTATTTTTTTTACCTCTTCAAAACTCCAACATTGATTTTTTGTTCCTTTTTTTACCTCTTCAAAACTCCACAATTTTTTTTATTTTTTTTTTTACCTCTTCAAAACTCCAACATTTTTTTTTTTTTACCTCTTCAAAACTCCAATTTTTTTTTTTTTTACCTCTTCAAAACTCCTAAATTTTTTTATTTTTTTTTTTACCTCTTCAAAACTCCAACTTTTTTTTTTTTTACCTCTTCAAAACTCCACAAATTTTTTTTTATTTTTTTTACCTCTTCAAAACTCCACAATTTTTTATTTATTTTTTTTACCTCTTCAAAACTCCAACATTGATTTTTTGTTCCTTTTTTTACCTCTCCAAAACTCCAAATTTTTTTTTTTTTTTTACCTCTTCAAAACTCCAACTTTTTTTTTTTTTTTTTACCTCTTCAAAACTCCAACTTTTTTTTTTTTTTACCTCTTCAAAACTCCACAAATTTTTTTATATTTTTTTTACCTCTTCAAAACTCCACAATTTTTTATTTATTTTTTTTACCTCTTCAAAACTCCAACATCGATTTTTTGTTCCTTTTTTTACCTCTTCAAAACTCCACAATTTTTTTTTTTTTTTTTTTTTTTACCTCTTCAAAACTCCAACTTTTTTTTTTTTTTACCTCTTCAAAACTCCAACATTGATTTTTTGTTCCTTTTTTTACCTCTTCAAAACTCCAACTTTTTTTTTTTTTTACCTCTTCAAAACTCAATTTTTTTTTTTTTTTTTTTACCTCTTCAAAACTCCAACTTTTTTTTTTTTTTTACCTCTTCAAAACTCCAACATTTTTTTTTTTTTTTTTTTTTACCTCTTCAAAACTCCAACATTGATTTTTTGTTCCTTTTTTTACCTCTTCAAAACTCCAATTTTTTTTTTTTTTTTTTTTACCTCTTCAAAACTCCAACATTGATTTTTTGTTCCTTTTTTTACCTCTTCAAAACTCAAATTTTTTTTTTTTTTTTTTTTACCTCTTCAAAACTCAATTTTTTTTTTTTTTTTTTTTTACCTCTTCAAAACTCCAACATTTATTTTTTGTTCCTTTTTTTACCTCTTCAAAACTCAAATTTTTTTTTTTTTTTTTTTTACCTCTTCAAAACTCCATTGATTTTTTGTTCCTTTTTTTACCTCTTCAAAACTCCAAATTTTTTTTTTTTTTTTACCTCTTCAAAACTCCAACTTTTTTTTTTTTTTTTACCTCTTCAAAACTCTACAATTTTTTTTTTTTTTTTTTTTACCTCTTCAAAACTCCAACTTTTTTTTTTTTTACCTCTTCAAAACTCCAAATTTTTTTTTTTTTACCTCTTCAAAACTCCTAAATTTTTTTTTTTTTTTTTTACCTCTTCAAAACTCCAACTTTTTATTTTTTTTTACCTCTTCAAAACTCTACAATTTTTTTTTTTTTTTTTTTTTACCTCTTCAAAACTCCAACATTTTTTTTTTTTTTTACCTCTTCAAAACTCCAACATTGATTTTTTGTTCCTTTTTTTACCTCTTCAAAACTCCAACTTTTTTTTTTTTTTTTTTTTACCTCTTCAAAACTCCAACATTGATTTTTTGTTCCTTTTTTTACCTCTTCAAAACTCAATTTTTTTTTATTTTTTTTTTACCTCTTCAAAACTCCAACATTGATTTTTTGTTCCTTTTTTTACCTCTTCAAAACTCCACAATTTTTTTTTTTTTTTTTTTTACCTCTTCAAAACTCCAACTTTTTATTTTTTTTTACCTCTTCAAAACTCCAACTTTTTTTTTTTTTTACCTCTTCAAAACTCCAACATTGATTTTTTGTTCCTTTTTTTACCTCTTCAAAACTCCAAATTTTTTTTTTTTTTTTTTTACCTCTTCAAAACTCAATTTTTTTTTTTTTTTTTTACCTCTTCAAAACTACAACTTTTTATTTTTTTTTACCTCTTCAAAACTCTACAATTTTTTTTTTTTTTTTTTTTTACCTCTTCAAAACTCCAACATTTTTTTTTTTTTTTACCTCTTCAAAACTCCAACATTGATTTTTTGTTCCTTTTTTTACCTCTTCAAAACTCCAACTTTTTTTTTTTTTTTTTTTTACCTCTTCAAAACTCCAACATTGATTTTTTTGTTCCTTTTTTTACCTCCTCAAAACTCAAATTCTTTTTTTTTTTTTTTTTACCTCTTCAAAACTCAATTTTTTTTTTTTTTTTTTTTACCTCTTCAAAACTCCAACATTGATTTTTGTTCCTTTTTTTACCTCTTCAAAACTCAAATTTTTTTTTTTTTTTTTTTTACCTCTTCAAAACTCCAACATTGATTTTTTGTTCCTTTTTTTACCTCTTAAAAACTCCAAATTTTTTTTTTTTTTTTTACCTCTTCAAAACTCCAACTTTTTTTTTTTTTTTTACCTCTTCAAAACTCTACAATTTTTTTTTTTTTTTTTTTTTACCTCTTCAAAACTCAATTTTTTTTTTTTTTTTTTTTACCTCTTCAAAACTCAATTTTTTTTTTTTTTTTTTTTACCTCTTCAAAACTCCAACATTGATTTTTTGTTCCTTTTTTTACATCTTCAAAACTCCAAATTTTTTTTTTTTTTTTTTTTTACCTCTTCAAAACTCAATTATTATTTTTTTTTTTTACCTCTTCAAAACTCCAACTTTTTTTTTTTTTTACCTCTTCAAAACTCCACAATTTTTTTTATATTTTTTTTACCTCTTCAAAACTCCACAATTTTTTATTTATTTTTTTACCTCTTCAAAACTCCAACATTGATTTTTTGTTCCTTTTTTTACCTCTTCAAAACTCCACAATTTTTTTTTTTTTTTTTTTTACCTCTTCAAAACTCCAACTTTTTTTTTTTTTTACCTCTTCAAAACTCCAACATTGATTTTTTGTTCCTTTTTTTACCTCTTCAAAACTCCACAATTTTTTATTTATTTTTTTACCTCTTCAAAACTCCAACATTGATTTTTTGTTCCTTTTTTTACCTCTTCAAAACTCCACAATTTTTTTTTTTTTTTTTTTTTACCTCTTCAAAACTCCAACTTTTTTTTTTTTTTACCTCTTCAAAACTCCAACATTGATTTTTTGTTCCTTTTTTTACCTCTTCAAAACTCCACAATTTTTTATTTATTTTTTTACCTCTTCAAAACTCCAACATTGATTTTTTGTTCCTTTTTTTACCTCTTCAAAACTCCACAATTTTTTTTTTTTTTTTTTTTTACCTCTTCAAAACTCCAACTTTTTTTTTTTTTTACCTCTTCAAAACTCCAACATTGATTTTTTGTTCCTTTTTTTACCTCTTCAAAACTCCACAATTTTTTTTTTTTTTTTTTTACCTCTTCAAAACTCCAACATTTTTTTTTTTTTTACCTCTTCAAAACTCCAACATTGATTTTTTGTTCCTTTTTTTACCTCTTCAAAACTCCAACTTTTTTTTTTTTTTACCTCTTCAAAACTCAATTTTTTTTTTTTTTTTTTTACCTCTTCAAAACTCCAACTTTTTTTTTTTTTTTACCTCTTCAAAACTCCACAATTTTTTTTTTTTTTTTTTTTACCTCTTCAAAACTCCAACTTTTTATTTTTTTTACCTCTTCAAAACTCCAACATTGATTTTTTGTTCCTTTTTTTACCTCTTCAAAACTCCACAATTTTTTTTATTTTTTTTTTTTACCTCTTCAAAACTCCAACATTTTTTTTTTTTTTACCTCTTCAAAACTCCAATTTTTTTTTTTTTTACCTCTTCAAAACTCCTAAATTTTTTTATTTTTTTTTTTACCTCTTCAAAACTCCAACTTTTTTTTTTTTTTACCTCTTCAAAACTCCACAAATTTTTTTTTATTTTTTTTACCTCTTCAAAACTCCACAATTTTTTATTTATTTTTTTTACCTCTTCAAAACTCCAACATTGATTTTTTGTTCCTTTTTTTACCTCTCCAAAACTCCAAATTTTTTTTTTTTTTTTTACCTCTTCAAAACTCCAACTTTTTTTTTTTTTTTTTACCTCTTCAAAACTCCAACTTTTTTTTTTTTTTACCTCTTCAAAACTCCACAAATTTTTTTATATTTTTTTTACCTCTTCAAAACTCCACAATTTTTTATTTATTTTTTTTACCTCTTCAAAACTCCAACATCGATTTTTTGTTCCTTTTTTTACCTCTTCAAAACTCCACAATTTTTTTTTTTTTTTTTTTTTTTACCTCTTCAAAACTCCAACTTTTTTTTTTTTTTACCTCTTCAAAACTCCAACATTGATTTTTTGTTCCTTTTTTTACCTCTTCAAAACTCCAACTTTTTTTTTTTTTTACCTCTTCAAAACTCAATTTTTTTTTTTTTTTTTTTACCTCTTCAAAACTCCAACTTTTTTTTTTTTTTTACCTCTTCAAAACTCCAACATTTTTTTTTTTTTTTTTTTTTTACCTCTTCAAAACTCCAACATTGATTTTTTGTTCCTTTTTTTACCTCTTCAAAACTCCAATTTTTTTTTTTTTTTTTTTTACCTCTTCAAAACTCCAACATTGATTTTTTGTTCCTTTTTTTACCTCTTCAAAACTCAAATTTTTTTTTTTTTTTTTTTACCTCTTCAAAACTCAATTTTTTTTTTTTTTTTTTTTTACCTCTTCAAAACTCCAACATTTATTTTTTGTTCCTTTTTTTACCTCTTCAAAACTCAAATTTTATTTTTTTTTTTTTTTACCTCTTCAAAACTCCATTGATTTTTTGTTCCTTTTTTTACCTCTTCAAAACTCCAAATTTTTTTTTTTTTTTTACCTCTTCAAAACTCCAACTTTTTTTTTTTTTTTTACCTCTTCAAAACTCTACAATTTTTTTTTTTTTTTTTTTTACCTCTTCAAAACTCCAACTTTTTTTTTTTTTACCTCTTCAAAACTCCAAATTTTTTTTTTTTTACCTCTTCAAAACTCCTAAATTTTTTTTTTTTTTTTTTACCTCTTCAAAACTCTACAATTTTTTTTTTTTGTTTTTACCTCTTCAAAACTCCAACATTGATTTTTTGTTCCTTTTTTTACCTCTTCAAAACTCCAATTTTTTTTTTTTTTTTTTTTACCTCTTCAAAACTCCAACATTGATTTTTTGTTCCTTTTTTTACCTCTTCAAAACTCAAATTTTTTTTTTTTTTTTTTTTACCTCTTCAAAACTCAATTTTTTTTTTTTTTTTTTTTACCTCTTCAAAACTCCAACATTTATTTTTTGTTCCTTTTTTTACCTCTTCAAAACTCAATTTTTTTTTTTTTTTTTTTTTACCTCTTCAAAACTCCATTGATTTTTTGTTCCTTTTTTTACCTCTTCAAAACTCCAAATTTTTTTTTTTTTTTACCTCTTCAAAACTCCAACTTTTTTTTTTTTTACCTCTTCAAAACTCCAACATTTTTTTTGTTTTTACCTCTTCAAAACTCCAACATTGATTTTTTGTTCCTTTTTTTACCTCTTCAAAACTCCACAGTTTTTTTTTTTTTTTTTTTACCTCTTCAAAACTCAAATTTTTTTTTTTTTTTTTTTTTTACCTCTTCAAAACTCAATTTTTTTTTTTTTTTTTTTTACCTCTTCAAAACTCCAACATTTTTTTTTTTTTTACATCTTCAAAACTCCAACATTGATTTTTTGTTCCTTTTTTTACCTCTTCAAAACTCCACAATTTTTTTTTTTTTTTTTTTTACCTCTTCAAAACTCCAACTTTTTTTTTTTTTTTACCTCTTCAAAACTCCAACTTTTTTTTTTTTTTACCTCTTCAAAACTCCAACATTGATTTTTTGTTCCTTTTTTTACCTCTTCAAAACTCCAAATTTTTTTTTTTTTTTTTTTACCTCTTCAAAACTCAATTTTTTTTTTTTTTTTTTACCTCTTCAAAACTACAACTTTTTTTTTTTTTTACCTCTTCAAAACTCCAACTTTTTTTTTTTTTTTTTTTACCTCTTCAAAACTCCACAATTTTTTTTTTTTTTTTTTTTACCTCTTCAAAACTCCAACTTTTTATTTTTTTTTACCTCTTCAAAACTCTACAATTTTTTTTTTTTTTTTTTTTTACCTCTTCAAAACTCCAACATTTTTTTTTTTTTTACCTCTTCAAAACTCCAACATTGATTTTTTGTTCCTTTTTTTACCTCTTCAAAACTCCAACTTTTTTTTTTTTTTTTTTTTACCTCTTCAAAACTCCAACATTGATTTTTTGTTCCTTTTTTTACCTATTCAAAACTCAATTTTTTTTTTTTTTTTTTTTACCTCTTCAAAACTCAATTTTTTTTTTTTTTTTTTTTACCTCTTCAAAACTCCAACATTGATTTTTGTTCCTTTTTTTACCTCTTCAAAACTCAAATTTTTTTTTTTTTTTTTTTTACCTCTTCAAAACTCCAAACATTGATTTTTTGTTCCTTTTTTTACCTCTTCAAAACTACAAATTTTATTTTTTTTTTTACCTCTTCAAAACTCCAACTTTTTTTTTTTTTTTTACCTCTTCAAAACTCTACAATTTTTTTTTTTTTTTTTTTTTACCTCTTCAAAACTCAAATTTTTTTTTTTTTTTTTTTTACCTCTTCAAAACTCAATTTTTTTTTTTTTTTTTTTTACCTCTTCAAAACTCCAACATTGATTTTTTGTTCCTTTTTTTACATCTTCAAAACTCCAAATTTTTTTTTTTTTTTTTTTTACCTCTTCAAAACTCAATTATTATTTTTTTTTTTTTACCTCTTCAAAACTCCAACTTTTTTTTTTTTACCTCTTCAAAACTCCACAAATTTTTTTATATTTTTTTTACCTCTTCAAAACTCCACAATTTTTTATTTATTTTTTTACCTCTTCAAAACTCCAACATTGATTTTTTGTTCCTTTTTTTACCTCTTCAAAACTCCACAATTTTTTTTTTTTTTTTTTTTTACCTCTTCAAAACTCCAACTTTTTTTTTTTTTTACCTCTTCAAAACTCCAACGTTGATTTTTTGTTCCTTTTTTTACCTCTTCAAAACTCCACAATTTTTTTTTTTTTTTTTTTACCTCTTCAAAACTCCAACATTTTTTTTTTTTTTACCTCTTCAAAACTCCAACATTGATTTTTTGTTCCTTTTTTTACCTCTTCAAAACTCCAACTTTTTTTTTTTTTTACCTCTTCAAAACTCCAACTTTTTTTTTTTTTACCTCTTCAAAACTCCAACATTTTTTTTGTTTTTACCTCTTCAAAACTCCAACATTGAATTTTTGTTCCTTTTTTTACCTCTTCAAAACTCCACAGTTTTTTTTTTTTTTTTTTTACCTCTTCAAAACTCAAATTTTTTTTTTTTTTTTTTTTTACCTCTTCAAAACTCAATTTTTTTTTTTTTTTTTTTACCTCTTCAAAACTCCAACATTTTTTTTTTTTTTACCTCTTCAAAACTCCAACTTTTTATTTTTTTTTACCTCTTCAAAACTCCAACTTTTTTTTTTTTTTACCTCTTCAAAACTCCAACATTGATTTTTTGTTCCTTTTTTTACCTCTTCAAAACTCCAAATTTTTTTTTTTTTTTTTTTACCTCTTCAAAACTCAATTTTTTTTTTTTTTTTTTACCTCTTCAAAACTACAACTTTTTTTTTTTTTTACCTCTTCAAAACTCCAACTTTTTTTTTTTTTTTTTTTACCTCTTCAAAACTCCACAATTTTTTTTTTTTTTTTTTTTACCTCTTCAAAACTCCAACTTTTTATTTTTTTTTACCTCTTCAAAACTCTACAATTTTTTTTTTTTTTTTTTTTTACCTCTTCAAAACTCCAACATTTTTTTTTTTTTTTACCTCTTCAAAACTCCAACATTGATTTTTTGTTCCTTTTTTTACCTCTTCAAAACTCCAACTTTTTTTTTTTTTTTTTTTTTACCTCTTCAAAACTCCAACATTGATTTTTTGTTCCTTTTTTTACCTCTTCAAAACTCAATTTTTTTTTTTTTTTTTTTTACCTCTTCAAAACTCAATTTTTTTTTTTTTTTTTTTTTTACCTCTTCAAAACTCCAACATTGATTTTTGTTCCTTTTTTTACCTCTTCAAAACTCATTTTTTTTTTTTTTTTTTTTTTACCTCTTCAAAACTCCAACATTGATTTTTTGTTCCTTTTTTTACCTCTTCAAAACTCCAAATTTTTTTTTTTTTTTTACCTCTTCAAAACTCCAACTTTTTTTTTTTTTTTTACCTCTTCAAAACTCTACAATTTT
>NW_028258897.1:0-18491 GCF_982586985.1 Callionymus lyra
TTGGAGTTTTGAAGAGGTAAAAAAAAAAAATAAAAAAAAATGTGGAGTTTTGAAGAGGTAAAAAAAGGAACAAAAAATCAATGTTGGAGTTTTGAAGAGGTAAAAAAAAAAAAAATGTTGGAGTTTTGAAGAGGTAAAAAAAAAAAAAAAAAAAAATTGTAGAGATTTGAAGAGGTAAAAAAAAAAAAAAAAAAAATTGAGTTTTGAAGAGGTAAAAAAAAAAAAAAAAAAAAAATTTGGAGTTTTGAAGAGGTAAAAAAAGGAACAAAAAATCAATGTTGGAGTTTTGAAGAGGTAAAAAAAAAAAAAAAAAAAAGTTGGAGTTTTGAAGAGGTAAAAAAAATATATAAAAAAAATTGTGGAGTTTTGAAGAGGTAAAAAAAAAAAAAATTTGGAGTATTGAAGAGGTAAAAAAAATAAATAAATAAAATTGTGGAGTTTTGAAGAGGTAAAAAAAAAAAAAAAGTTGGAGTTTTGAAGAGGTAAAAAAAAATAAAAAATTTAGGAGTTTTGAAGAGGTAAAAAAAGGAACAAAAAATCAATGTTGGAGTTTTGAAGAGGTAAAAAAAATAATAAAAAATATTGAGTTTTGAAGAGGTAAAAAAAGGAACAAAAAATCAATGTTGGAGTTTTGAAGAGGTAAAAAAAAAAAAAATGTTGGAGTTTTGAAGAGGTAAAAAAAAAAAAAAAAAAATTTAGGAGTTTTGAAGAGGTAAAAAAAGGAACAAAAAATCAATGTTGGAGTTTTGAAGAGATAAAAAAAAAAAAAAAAAAAAATTGAGTTTGAAGAGGTAAAAAAAGGAACAAAAAATCAATGTTGGAGTTTTGAAGAGGTAAAAAAAAAAAAAAAAAAAGTTGGAGTTTTGAAGAGGTAAAAAAAATATATAAAAAAAATTGTGGAGTTTTGAAGAGGTAAAAAAAAATAAAATTTGGAGTATTGAAGAGGTAAAAAAAATAAATAAAAAAAATTGTGGAGTTTTGAAGAGGTAAAAAAAAAAAAAAAGTTGGAGTTTTGAAGAGGTAAAAAAAAAAAAAAAATTTAGGAGTTTTGAAGAGGTAAAAAAAGGAACAAAAAATCAATGTTGGAGTTTTGAAGAGGTAAAAAAAAAAATTAAAAAAAATTGAGTTTTGAAGAGGTAAAAAAAAAAAAAAAGTTGGAGTTTTGAAGAGGTAAAAAAAGGAACAAAAAATCAATGTTGGAGTTTTGAAGAGGTAAAAAAAAAAAAAGTTGGAGTTTTGAAGAGGTAAAAAAAGGAACAAAAAATCAATGTTGGAGTTTTGAAGAGGTAAAAAAAAAAAAAAAAAAAGTTGGAGTTTTGAAGAGGTAAAATAAAAAAAAAGTTGGAGTTTTGAAGAGGTAAAAAAAAAAAAAAAAAAAAATTGTAGAGTTTTGAAGAGGTAAAAAAAAAAAAAAAGTTGGAGTTTTGAAGAGGTTAAAAAAAAAAATAAAAAATTTGGAGTTTTGAAGAGGTAAAAAAAAAAAAAGTTGGAGTTTTGAAGAGGAAAAAAAAAAAAAAAAGTTGGAGTTTTGAAGAGGTAAAAAAAAAAAAAAGTTGGAGTTTTGAAGAGGTAAAAAAAAAATAAAAAAAAATTGTGGAGTTTTGAAGAGGTAAAAAAAAAAAAAAAGTTGGAGTTTTGAAGAGGTAAAAAAAAAAAAAAAATTGAGTTTTGAAGAGGTAAAAAAAGGAACAAAAAATCAATGTTGGAGTTTTGAAGAGGTAAAAAAAAAAAAAAAAAATTGAGTTTTGAAGAGGTAAAAAAAAAAAAAGTTGGAGTTTTGAAGAGGTAAAAAAAGGAACAAAAAATCAATGTTGGAGTTTTGAAGAGGTAAAAAAAAAAAAAAATGATGGAGTTTTGAAGAGGTAAAAAAAAAAAAAAAAAAAAAATGTGGAGTTTTGAAGAGGTAAAAAAAGGAACAAAAAATCAATGTTGGAGTTTTGAAGAGGTTAAAAAAAAAAATAAAAAATTTGGAGTTTTGAAGAGGTAAAAAAAAAAAAAGTTGGAGTTTTGAAGAGGAAAAAAAAAAAAAAAGTTGGAGTTTTGAAGAGGTAAAAAAAAAAAAAAGTTGGAGTTTTGAAGAGGTAAAAAAAAATAAAAAAAAATTGTGGAGTTTTGAAGAGGTAAAAAAAAAAAAAAAGTTGGAGTTTTGAAGAGGTAAAAAAAAAAAAAAGTTGGAGTTTTGAAGAGGTAAAAAAAAAAAAAAAAAAAAAATTGTAGAGTTTTGAAGAGGTAAAAAAAAAAAAAAAAATTTGGAGTTTTGAAGAGGTAAAAAAAAAAAAAGTTGGAGTTTTGAAGAGTTAAAAAAAAAATAAAAATTGAGTTTTGAAGAGGTAAAAAAAAAAAAAAAAAATATTTGGAGTTTTGAAGAGGTAAAAAAAGGAACAAAAAATCAATGTTGGAGTTTTGAAGAGGTAAAAAAAAAAAAAAAAAAAAATTGAGTTTTGAAGAGGTAAAAAAAGGAACAAAAAATCAATGTTGGAGTTTTGAAGAGGTAAAAAAAAAAAAAAATGATGGAGTTTTGAAGAGGTAAAAAAAAAAAAAAAAAAAAAATGTGGAGTTTTGAAGAGGTAAAAAAAGGAACAAAAAATCAATGTTGGAGTTTTGAAGAGGTAAAAAAAAAAAAAAAGTTGGAGTTTTGAAGAGGTAAAAAAAGGAACAAAAAATCAATGTTGGAGTTTTGAAGAGGTAAAAAAAAAAAAAAATGATGGAGTTTTGAAGAGGTAAAAAAAAAAAAAAAAAAAATTGTAGAGTTTTGAAGAGGTAAAAAAAAATAAAAAGTTGGAGTTTTGAAGAGGTAAAAAAAAAAAATAAAAAAAAATGTGGAGTTTTGAAGAGGTAAAAAAAAAAAATGTTGGAGTTTTGAAGAGGTAAAAAAAAAAAAAAAAAAAATTGAGTTTTGAAGAGGTAAAAAAAAAAAAAAAAAAAAATTTGGAGTTTTGAAGAGGTAAAAAAAGGAACAAAAAATCAATGTTGGAGTTTTGAAGAGATAAAAAAAAAAAAAAAAAAAATTGAGTTTTGAAGAGGTAAAAAAAGGAACAAAAAATCAATGTTGGAGTTTTGAAGAGGTAAAAAAAAAAAAAAATGGAGTTTTGAAGAGGTAAAAAAAAATAAAATTTGGAGTATTGAAGAGGTAAAAAAAATAAATAAAAAAAATTGTGGAGTTTTGAAGAGGTAAAAAAAAAAAAAAAAAAGTTGGAGTTTTGAAGAGGTAAAAAAAAAATATAAAAAAAATTGTGGAGTTTTGAAGAGGTAAAAAAAAAAAAAATTTGGAGTATTGAAGAGGTAAAAAAAATAAATAAAAAAAATTGTGGAGTTTTGAAGAGGTAAAAAAAAAAAAAAAAAAAAGTTGGAGTTTTGAAGAGGTAAAAAAAATATATAAAAAAAATTGTGGAGTTTTGAAGAGGTAAAAAAAAATAAAATTTGGAGTATTGAAGAGGTAAAAAAAATAAATAAAAAAAATTGTGGAGTTTTGAAGAGGTAAAAAAAAAAAAAAAGTTGGAGTTTTGAAGAGGTAAAAAAAAAAAAAAAAAAGTTGGAGTTTTGAAGAGGTAAAATAAAAAAAAAGTTGGAGTTTTGAAGAGGTAAAAAAAAAAAAAAAAAAAAATTGTAGAGTTTTGAAGAGGTAAAAAAAAAAAAAAAAGTTGGAGTTTTGAAGAGGTTAAAAAAAATAAAATTTGGAGTATTGAAGAGGTAAAAAAAATAAATAAAAAAAATTGTGGAGTTTTGAAGAGGTAAAAAAAAAAAAAAAAAAAGTTGGAGTTTTGAAGAGGTAAAAAAAATATATAAAAAAAATTGTGGAGTTTTGAAGAGGTAAAAAAAATAAAATTTGGAGTATTGAAGAGGTAAAAAAAATAAATAAAAAAAATTGTGGAGTTTTGAAGAGGTAAAAAAAAAAAAAAAGTTGGAGTTTTGAAGAGGTAAAAAAAAATAAAAAATTTAGGAGTTTTGAAGAGGTAAAAAAAGGAACAAAAAATCAATGTTGGAGTTTTGAAGAGGTAAAAAAAAAAAAAAATGTTGGAGTTTTGAAGAGGTAAAAAAAAAAAAAAAAAAATTGTAGAGTTTTGAAGAGGTAAAAAAAATAAAAATGTTGGAGTTTTGAAGAGGTAAAAAAAAAAAAAAAAAAAAAATTTTAGAGTTTTGAAGAGGTAAAAAAAAAATAAAAAGTTGGAGTTTTGAAGAGGTAAAAAAAAAAATAAAAAAAAATTGTGGAGTTTTGAAGAGGTAAAAAAAGGAACAAAAAATCAATGTTGGAGTTTTGAAGAGGTAAAAAAAAAAAAAAAAAAGTTGGAGTTTTGAAGAGGTAAAAAAAAAAAAAAGTTGTAGTTTTGAAGAGGTAAAAAAAAAAAAAAAAAAAAAAGTTGGAGTTTTGAAGAGGTAAAAAAAAAAAAAAAGGAGTTTTGAAGAGGTAAAAAAAAAAAAAAAAAATTGAATTTTGAAGAGGTAAAAAAAAAAAAAAAAAAAAATTGTGGAGTTTTGAAGAGGTAAAAAAAGGAACAAAAAATCAATGTTGGAGTTTTGAAGAGGTAAAAAAAAAAAAAAAAAAAATTGAATTTTGAAGAGGTAAAAAAAAAAAAAAAGTTGGAGTTTTGAAGAGGTAAAAAAAGGAACAAAAAATCAATGTTGGAGTTTTGAAGAGGTAAAAAAAAAAAAAAATGTTGGAGTTTTGAAGAGGTAGAAAAAATAAATAAAAAATTGTGGAGTTTTGAAGAGGTAAAAAAAAAAAAAAAAAATTTGTGGAGTTTTGAAGAGGTAAAAAAAAAAAAAAATGTTGGAGTTTTGAAGAGATAAAAAAAAAAAAAAAAAATTGAGTTTTGAAGAGGTAAAAAAAAAAAATGTTGGAGTTTTGAAGAGGTAAAAAAAAAATAAAAAAAATTGAGTTTTGAAGAGGTAAAAAAAGGAACAAAAAATCAATGTTGGAGTTTTGAAGAGGTAAAAAAAAAAAAAAAAAAAGTTGGAGTTTTGAAGAGGTAAAAAAAAAATTAAAAAAAATTGTGGAGTTTTGAAGAGGTAAAAAAAGGAACAAAAAATCAATGTTGGAGTTTTGAAGAGGTAAAAAAAAAAAAAAAAAAAAGTTGGAGTTTTGAAGAGGTAAAAAAAGGAACAAAAAATCAATGTTGGAGTTTTGAAGAGGTAAAAAAAAAAAAAAAAAAGTTGGAGTTTTGAAGAGGTAAAAAAAAAAAAAAGTTGGAGTTTTGAAGAGGTAAAAAAAAAAATAAAAAAAAATTGTAGAGTTTTGAAGAGGTAAAAAAAAAAAAAAGTTGGAGTTTTGAAGAGGTAAAAAAAAAAAAAAAAAAATTGGAGTTTTGAAGAGGTAAAAAAAAAAAAAAAATTTGGAGTTTTGAAGAGGTAAAAAAAGGAACAAAAAATCAATGTTGGAGTTTTGAAGAGGTAAAAAAAAAAAAAAAAATTGAGTTTTGAAGAGGTAAAAAAAAAAAAAGTTGGAGTTTTGAAGAGGTAAAAAAAGGAACAAAAAATCAATGTTGGAGTTTTGAAGAGGTAAAAAAAAAAAAAAAAAAAGTTGGAGTTTTGAAGAGGTAAAATAAAATAAAAAAAAAAAATTGTAGAGTTTTGAAGAGGTAAAAAAAAAAAAAAAAGTTGGAGTTTTGAAGAGGTTAAAAAAAAAAAAAAAAATTGGAGTTTTGAAGAGGTAAAAAAAAAAAAAGTTGGAGTTTTGAAGAGGTAAAAAAAAAAAAAAAGTTGGAGTTTTGAAGAGGTAAAAAAAAAAAAGTTGGAGTTTTGAAGAGGTAAAAAAAAAAAAAAGTTGGAGTTTTGAAGAGGTAAAAAAAAAAAAAAAAGTTGGAGTTTTGAAGAGGTTAAAAAAAAAAAAAAAATTGGAGTTTTGAAGAGGTAAAAAAAAAAAAAGTTGGAGTTTTGAAGAGGTAAAAAAAAAAAAAAAGTTGGAGTTTTGAAGAGGTAAAAAAAAAAAAAAAATTGAGTTTTGAAGAGGTAAAAAAAGGAACAAAAAATCAATGTTGGAGTTTTGAAGAGGTAAAAAAAAAAAAAAAAAAGTTGGAGTTTTGAAGAGGTAAAAAAAAAAAAAAAATTGAGTTTTGAAGAGGTAAAAAAAGGAACAAAAAATCAATGTTGGAGTTTTGAAGAGGTAAAAAAAAAAAAAAAAAAGTTGGAGTTTTGAAGAGGTAAAAAAAGGAACAAAAAATCAATGTTGGAGTTTTGAAGAGGTAAAAAAAAAAAATTAAAAAAAATTGAGTTTTGAAGAGGTAAAAAAAAAAAAAAAGTTGGAGTTTTGAAGAGGTATAAAAAGGAACAAAAAATCAATGTTGGAGTTTTGAAGAGGTAAAAAAAAAATTGAGTTTTGAAGAGGTAAAAAAAAAAAAAGTTGGAGTTTTGAAGAGGTAAAAAAAGGAACAAAAAATCAATGTTGGAGTTTTGAAGAGGTAAAAAAAAAAAAAAAAAAGTTGGAGTTTTGAAGAGGTAAAATAAAAAAAAAGTTGGAGTTTTGAAGAGGTAAAAAAAAAAAAAAAAAAAAATTGTAGAGTTTTGAAGAGGTAAAAAAAAAAAAAAAGTTGGAGTTTTGAAGAGGTAAAAAAGGGAACAAAAAATCAATGTTGGAGTTTTGAAGAGGTAAAAAAAAAAAAAATGTTGGAGTTTTGAAGAGGTAAAAAAAAAAATAAAAAAAAATTGAGTTTTGAAGAGGTAAAAAAAAAAAAAAAGTTGGAGTTTTGAAGAGGTAAAAAAGGGAACAAAAAATCAATGTTGGAGTTTTGAAGAGGTAAAAAAAAAAAAAATGTTGGAGTTTTGAAGAGGTAAAAAAAAAATAAAAAAAAATTGTGGAGTTTTGAAGAGGTAAAAAAAAAAAAAAAGTTGGAGTTTTGAAGAGGTAAAAAAAAAAAAAAAATTGAGTTTTGAAGAGGTAAAAAAAGGAACAAAAAATCAATGTTGGAGTTTTGAAGAGGTAAAAAAAAAAAAAAAAAATTGAGTTTTGAAGAGGTAAAAAAAAAAAAAGTTGGAGTTTTGAAGAGGTAAAAAAAGGAACAAAAAATCAATGTTGGAGTTTTGAAGAGGTAAAAAAAAAAAAAAATGATGGAGTTTTGAAGAGGTAAAAAAAAAAAAAAAAAAAAAATGTGGAGTTTTGAAGAGGTAAAAAAAGGAACAAAAAATCAATGTTGGAGTTTTGAAGAGGTTAAAAAAAAAAATAAAAAATTTGGAGTTTTGAAGAGGTAAAAAAAAAAAAAGTTGGAGTTTTGAAGAGGAAAAAAAAAAAAAAAAGTTGGAGTTTTGAAGAGGTAAAAAAAAAAAAAAGTTGGAGTTTTGAAGAGGTAAAAAAAAAATAAAAAAAAATTGTGGAGTTTTGAAGAGGTAAAAAAAAAAAAAAAGTTGGAGTTTTGAAGAGGTAAAAAAAAAAAAAAGTTGGAGTTTTGAAGAGGTAAAAAAAAAAAAAAAAAAAAATTGTAGAGTTTTGAAGAGGTAAAAAAAAAAAAAAAATTTGGAGTTTTGAAGAGGTAAAAAAAAAAAAAAGTTGGAGTTTTGAAGAGTTAAAAAAAAAAATAAAAATTGAGTTTTGAAGAGGTAAAAAAAAAAAAAAAAATATTTGGAGTTTTGAAGAGGTAAAAAAAGGAACAAAAAATCAATGTTGGAGTTTTGAAGAGGTAAAAAAAAAAAAAAAAAAAATTGAGTTTTGAAGAGGTAAAAAAAGGAACAAAAAATCAATGTTGGAGTTTTGAAGAGGTAAAAAAAAAAAAAATGATGGAGTTTTGAAGAGGTAAAAAAAAAAAAAAAAAAAAAATGTGGAGTTTTGAAGAGGTAAAAAAAGGAACAAAAAATCAATGTTGGAGTTTTGAAGAGGTAAAAAAAAAAAAAAAGTTGGAGTTTTGAAGAGGTAAAAAAAGGAACAAAAAATCAATGTTGGAGTTTTGAAGAGGTAAAAAAAAAAAAAAATGATGGAGTTTTGAAGAGGTAAAAAAAAAAAAAAAAAAAATTGTAGAGTTTTGAAGAGGTAAAAAAAAATAAAAAGTTGGAGTTTTGAAGAGGTAAAAAAAAAAAATAAAAAAAAATGTGGAGTTTTGAAGAGGTAAAAAAAAAAAATGTTGGAGTTTTGAAGAGGTAAAAAAAAAAAAAAAAAAAATTGAGTTTTGAAGAGGTAAAAAAAAAAAAAAAAAAAATTTGGAGTTTTGAAGAGGTAAAAAAAGGAACAAAAAATCAATGTTGGAGTTTTGAAGAGATAAAAAAAAAAAAAAAAAAAAATTGAGTTTTGAAGAGGTAAAAAAAGGAACAAAAAATCAATGTTGGAGTTTTGAAGAGGTAAAAAAAAAAAAAAATGGAGTTTTGAAGAGGTAAAAAAAAATAAAATTTGGAGTATTGAAGAGGTAAAAAAAATAAATAAAAAAAATTGTGGAGTTTTGAAGAGGTAAAAAAAAAAAAAAAAAAGTTGGAGTTTTGAAGAGGTAAAAAAAAAATATAAAAAAAATTGTGGAGTTTTGAAGAGGTAAAAAAAAAAAAAATTTGGAGTATTGAAGAGGTAAAAAAAATAAATAAAAAAAATTGTGGAGTTTTGAAGAGGTAAAAAAAAAAAAAAAAAAAAGTTGGAGTTTTGAAGAGGTAAAAAAAATATATAAAAAAAATTGTGGAGTTTTGAAGAGGTAAAAAAAAATAAAATTTGGAGTATTGAAGAGGTAAAAAAAATAAATAAAAAAAATTGTGGAGTTTTGAAGAGGTAAAAAAAAAAAAAAAGTTGGAGTTTTGAAGAGGTAAAAAAAAAAAAAAAAAAGTTGGAGTTTTGAAGAGGTAAAATAAAAAAAAAGTTGGAGTTTTGAAGAGGTAAAAAAAAAAAAAAAAAAAAATTGTAGAGTTTTGAAGAGGTAAAAAAAAAAAAAAAAGTTGGAGTTTTGAAGAGGTTAAAAAAAATAAAATTTGGAGTATTGAAGAGGTAAAAAAAATAAATAAAAAAAATTGTGGAGTTTTGAAGAGGTAAAAAAAAAAAAAAAAAAAGTTGGAGTTTTGAAGAGGTAAAAAAAATATATAAAAAAAATTGTGGAGTTTTGAAGAGGTAAAAAAAATAAAATTTGGAGTATTGAAGAGGTAAAAAAAATAAATAAAAAAAATTGTGGAGTTTTGAAGAGGTAAAAAAAAAAAAAAAGTTGGAGTTTTGAAGAGGTAAAAAAAAATAAAAAATTTAGGAGTTTTGAAGAGGTAAAAAAAGGAACAAAAAATCAATGTTGGAGTTTTGAAGAGGTAAAAAAAAAAAAAAATGTTGGAGTTTTGAAGAGGTAAAAAAAAAAAAAAAAAAATTGTAGAGTTTTGAAGAGGTAAAAAAAATAAAAATGTTGGAGTTTTGAAGAGGTAAAAAAAAAAAAAAAAAAAATTTTAGAGTTTTGAAGAGGTAAAAAAAAAATAAAAAGTTGGAGTTTTGAAGAGGTAAAAAAAAAAATAAAAAAAAATTGTGGAGTTTTGAAGAGGTAAAAAAAGGAACAAAAAATCAATGTTGGAGTTTTGAAGAGGTAAAAAAAAAAAAAAAAAAGTTGGAGTTTTGAAGAGGTAAAAAAAAAAAAAAGTTGTAGTTTTGAAGAGGTAAAAAAAAAAAAAAAAAAAAAGTTGGAGTTTTGAAGAGGTAAAAAAAAAAAAAAAGGAGTTTTGAAGAGGTAAAAAAAAAAAAAAAAAAATTGAATTTTGAAGAGGTAAAAAAAAAAAAAAAAAAAATTGTGGAGTTTTGAAGAGGTAAAAAAAGGAACAAAAAATCAATGTTGGAGTTTTGAAGAGGTAAAAAAAAAAAAAAAAAAATTGAATTTTGAAGAGGTAAAAAAAAAAAAAAAGTTGGAGTTTTGAAGAGGTAAAAAAAGGAACAAAAAATCAATGTTGGAGTTTTGAAGAGGTAAAAAAAAAAAAAAATGTTGGAGTTTTGAAGAGGTAGAAAAAATAAATAAAAAATTGTGGAGTTTTGAAGAGGTAAAAAAAAAAAAAAAAAATTTGTGGAGTTTTGAAGAGGTAAAAAAAAAAAAAAATGTTGGAGTTTTGAAGAGATAAAAAAAAAAAAAAAAAATTGAGTTTTGAAGAGGTAAAAAAAAAAAATGTTGGAGTTTTGAAGAGGTAAAAAAAAAATTAAAAAAAATTGAGTTTTGAAGAGGTAAAAAAAGGAACAAAAAATCAATGTTGGAGTTTTGAAGAGGTAAAAAAAAAAAAAAAAAAAGTTGGAGTTTTGAAGAGGTAAAAAAAAAATTAAAAAAAATTGTGGAGTTTTGAAGAGGTAAAAAAAGGAACAAAAAATCAATGTTGGAGTTTTGAAGAGGTAAAAAAAAAAAAAAAAAAGTTGGAGTTTTGAAGAGGTAAAAAAAGGAACAAAAAATCAATGTTGGAGTTTTGAAGAGGTAAAAAAAAAAAAAAAAAAAGTTGGAGTTTTGAAGAGGTAAAAAAAAAAAAAAGTTGGAGTTTTGAAGAGGTAAAAAAAAAAATAAAAAAAAATTGTAGAGTTTTGAAGAGGTAAAAAAAAAAAAAAAGTTGGAGTTTTGAAGAGGTAAAAAAAAAAAAAAAAAAATTGGAGTTTTGAAGAGGTAAAAAAAAAAAAAAAATTTGGAGTTTTGAAGAGGTAAAAAAAGGAACAAAAAATCAATGTTGGAGTTTTGAAGAGGTAAAAAAAAAAAAAAAAAATTGAGTTTTGAAGAGGTAAAAAAAAAAAAAGTTGGAGTTTTGAAGAGGTAAAAAAAGGAACAAAAAATCAATGTTGGAGTTTTGAAGAGGTAAAAAAAAAAAAAAAAAAAGTTGGAGTTTTGAAGAGGTAAAATAAAATAAAAAAAAAAAATTGTAGAGTTTTGAAGAGGTAAAAAAAAAAAAAAAAAGTTGGAGTTTTGAAGAGGTTAAAAAAAAAAAAAAAATTGGAGTTTTGAAGAGGTAAAAAAAAAAAAAGTTGGAGTTTTGAAGAGGTAAAAAAAAAAAAAAAGTTGGAGTTTTGAAGAGGTAAAAAAAAAAAAGTTGGAGTTTTGAAGAGGTAAAAAAAAAAAAAAGTTGGAGTTTTGAAGAGGTAAAAAAAAAAAAAAAAGTTGGAGTTTTGAAGAGGTTAAAAAAAAAAAAAAAAATTGGAGTTTTGAAGAGGTAAAAAAAAAAAAAGTTGGAGTTTTGAAGAGGTAAAAAAAAAAAAAAAGTTGGAGTTTTGAAGAGGTAAAAAAAAAAAAAAAATTGAGTTTTGAAGAGGTAAAAAAAGGAACAAAAAATCAATGTTGGAGTTTTGAAGAGGTAAAAAAAAAAAAAAAAAAGTTGGAGTTTTGAAGAGGTAAAAAAAAAAAAAAAATTGAGTTTTGAAGAGGTAAAAAAAGGAACAAAAAATCAATGTTGGAGTTTTGAAGAGGTAAAAAAAAAAAAAAAAAAAGTTGGAGTTTTGAAGAGGTAAAAAAAGGAACAAAAAATCAATGTTGGAGTTTTGAAGAGGTAAAAAAAAAAAATTAAAAAAAATTGAGTTTTGAAGAGGTAAAAAAAAAAAAAAAGTTGGAGTTTTGAAGAGGTATAAAAAGGAACAAAAAATCAATGTTGGAGTTTTGAAGAGGTAAAAAAAAAATTGAGTTTTGAAGAGGTAAAAAAAAAAAAAGTTGGAGTTTTGAAGAGGTAAAAAAAGGAACAAAAAATCAATGTTGGAGTTTTGAAGAGGTAAAAAAAAAAAAAAAAAAAGTTGGAGTTTTGAAGAGGTAAAATAAAAAAAAAGTTGGAGTTTTGAAGAGGTAAAAAAAAAAAAAAAAAAAAAATTGTAGAGTTTTGAAGAGGTAAAAAAAAAAAAAAAGTTGGAGTTTTGAAGAGGTAAAAAAGGGAACAAAAAATCAATGTTGGAGTTTTGAAGAGGTAAAAAAAAAAAAAATGTTGGAGTTTTGAAGAGGTAAAAAAAAAAATAAAAAAAAATTGAGTTTTGAAGAGGTAAAAAAAAAAAAAAAGTTGGAGTTTTGAAGAGGTAAAAAAGGGAACAAAAAATCAATGTTGGAGTTTTGAAGAGGTAAAAAAAAAAAAAATGTTGGAGTTTTGAAGAGGTAAAAAAAAAAAAAAATTGTAGAGTTTTGAAGAGGTAAAAAAAAATAAAAATGTTGGAGTTTTGAAGAGGTAAAAAAAAAAAAAAAAAAAATTTTAGAGTTTTGAAGAGGTAAAAAAAAATAAAAAGTTGGAGTTTTGAAGAGGTAAAAAAAAAAAAAAAATTGAGTTTTGAAGAGGTAAAAAAAAAAAAAAATTGAGTTTTGAAGAGGTAAAAAAAGGAACAAAAAATCAATGTTGGAGTTTTGAAGAGGTAAAAAAAAAAAAAAAAAAAGTTGGAGTTTTGAAGAGGTAAAAAAAAAAAAAAAATTGAGTTTTGAAGAGGTAAAAAAGGAACAAAAAATCAATGTTGGAGTTTTGAAGAGGTAAAAAAAAAAAAAAAAAAGTTGGAGTTTTGAAGAGGTAAAAAAAGGAACAAAAAATCAATGTTGGAGTTTTGAAGAGGTAAAAAAAAAAAATTAAAAAAAATTGAGTTTTGAAGAGGTAAAAAAAAAAAAAAAGTTGGAGTTTTGAAGAGGTATAAAAAGGAACAAAAAATCAATGTTGGAGTTTTGAAGAGGTAAAAAAAAAATTGAGTTTTGAAGAGGTAAAAAAAAAAAAAGTTGGAGTTTTGAAGAGGTAAAAAAAGGAACAAAAAATCAATGTTGGAGTTTTGAAGAGGTAAAAAAAAAAAAAAAAAAAGTTGGAGTTTTGAAGAGGTAAAATAAAAAAAAAGTTGGAGTTTTGAAGAGGTAAAAAAAAAAAAAAAAAAAAAATTGTAGAGTTTTGAAGAGGTAAAAAAAAAAAAAGTTGGAGTTTTGAAGAGGTAAAAAAGGGAACAAAAAATCAATGTTGGAGTTTTGAAGAGGTAAAAAAAAAAAAAATGTTGGAGTTTTGAAGAGGTAAAAAAAAAAATAAAAAAAAATTGAGTTTTGAAGAGGTAAAAAAAAAAAAAAAGTTGGAGTTTTGAAGAGGTAAAAAAGGGAACAAAAAATCAATGTTGGAGTTTTGAAGAGGTAAAAAAAAAAAAAATGTTGGAGTTTTGAAGAGGTAAAAAAAAAAAAAAATTGTAGAGTTTTGAAGAGGTAAAAAAAAATAAAAATGTTGGAGTTTTGAAGAGGTAAAAAAAAAAAAAAAAAAAAATTTTAGAGTTTTGAAGAGGTAAAAAAAAAAAAAAAGTTGGAGTTTTGAAGAGGTAAAAAAAAAAATAAAAAAAAATTGTGGAGTTTTGAAGAGGTAAAAAAAAAAAAGTTGGAGTTTTGAAGAGGTAAAAAAAAAAAAAGTTGTAGTTTTGAAGAGGTAAAAAAAAAAAAAAAAAAAATTGTGGAGTTTTGAAGAGGTAAAAAAAAAAAAAAGTTGGAGTTTTGAAGAGGTAAAAAAAAAAAAAAAAATTGAGTTTTGAAGAGGTAAAAAAAAAATTAAAAAAAAATTGTGGAGTTTTGAAGAGGTAAAAAAAGGAACAAAAAATCAATGTTGGAGTTTTGAAGAGGTAAAAAAAAAAAAAAAAAAAATTGAATTTTGAAGAGGTAAAAAAAAAAAAAAAGTTGGAGTTTTGAAGAGGTAAAATAAAAAAAAAGTTGGAGTTTTGAAGAGGTAAAAAAAAAAAAAAAAAAAAATTGTAGAGTTTTGAAGAGGTAAAAAAAAAAAAAAAAGTTGGAGTTTTGAAGAGGTTAAAAAAAAAAAAAAAAATTTGGAGTTTTGAAGAGGTAAAAAAAAAAAAAGTTGGAGTTTTGAAGAGGTAAAAAAAAAAAAAAAGTTGGAGTTTTGAAGAGGTAAAAAAAAAAAAAAATTGAGTTTTGAAGAGGTAAAAAAAAAATAAAAAAAATATTTGGAGTTTTGAAGAGGTAAAAAAAAAAAAAGTTGGAGTTTTGAAGAGGTAAAAAAAAAATAAAAAAAATATTTGGAGTTTTGAAGAGGTAAAAAAAAAAAAAAAGTTGGAGTTTTGAAGAGGTAAAAAAAAAAAAAAATTGGAGTTTTGAAGAGGTAAAATAAAAAAAAAGTTGGAGTTTTGAAGAGGTAAAAAAAAAAAAAAAAAAAAAATTGTAGAGTTTTGAAGAGGTAAAAAAAAAAAAAAAAGTTGGAGTTTTGAAGAGGTTAAAAAAAAAAAAAAAAAATTTGGAGTTTTGAAGAGGTAAAAAAAAAAAAAGTTGGAGTTTTGAAGAGGTAAAAAAAAAAAAAAAGTTGGAGTTTTGAAGAGGTAAAAAAAAAAAAAAATTGAGTTTTGAAGAGGTAAAAAAAAAATAAAAAAAATATTTGGAGTTTTGAAGAGGTAAAAAAAAAAAAAAAAAAATTGTGGAGTTTTGAAGAGGTAAAAAAAAAAAAAAGTTGGAGTTTTGAAGAGGTAAAAAAAAAATAAAAAAAATATTTGGAGTTTTGAAGAGGTAAAAAAAAAAAAAAAGTTGGAGTTTTGAAGAGGTAAAAAAAAAAAAAAAATTGAGTTTTGAAGAGGTAAAAAAAAAAAAAAGTTGGAGTTTTGAAGAGGTAAAAAAAAAAAAAAAAAAAAAATTGTGGAGTTTTGAAGAGGTAAAAAAAAAAAAAAAAAGTTGGAGTTTTGAAGAGGTAAAAAAAAAAAAAAAAAATTTTGGAGTTTTGAAGAGGTAAAAAAAAAAAAAAAGTTGGAGTTTTGAAGAGGTAAAAAAAAAAAAAAAAATTGAGTTTTGAAGAGGTAAAAAAAAAAAACAAAAAAATTGTGGAGTTTTGAAGAGGTAAAAAAAGGAACAAAAAATCAATGTTGGAGTTTTGAAGAGGTAAAAAAAAAAAAAGTTGGAGTTTTGAAGAGGTAAAAAAAGGAACAAAAAATCAATGTTGGAGTTTTGAAGAGGTAAAAAAAAAAAAAAAAAAGTTGGAGTTTTGAAGAGGTAAAATAAAAAAAAAGTTGGAGTTTTGAAGAGGTAAAAAAAAAAAAAAAAAAAAATTGTGGAGTTTTGAAGAGGTAAAAAAAAAAAAAAAAAGTTGGAGTTTTGAAGAGGTAAAAAAAAATAAAAAAAATTGTGGAGTTTTGAAGAGGTAAAAAAAAAAAAAAAGTTGGAGTTTTGAAGAGGTAAAAAAAAAAAAAAAAAATTGAGTTTTGAAGAGGTAAAAATAAAAAAAAAGTTGGAGTTTTGAAGAGGTAAAAAAAAAAAAAAAAAAAATTGTAGAGTTTTGAAGAGGTAAAAAAAAAAAAAAAAGTTGGAGTTTTGAAGAGGTTAAAAAAAAAAAAAAAGAAATTGTGGAATTTTGAAGAGGTAAAAAAAAAAAAAGTTGGAGTTTTGAAGAGGTAAAAAAAAAAAAAAGTGTGGAGTTTTGAAGAGGTAAAAAAAAAAAAAATTGAGTTTTGAAGAGGTAAAAAAAAAATAAAAAAAATATTTGGAGTTTTGAAGAGGTAAAAAAAAAAAAAAAAAAAATTGTGGAGTTTTGAAGAGGTAAAAAAAAAAAAAAGTTGGAGTTTTGAAGAGGTAAAAAAAAAATAAAAAAAATATTTGGAGTTTTGAAGAGGTAAAAAAAAAAAAAAAGTTGGAGTTTTGAAGAGGTAAAAAAAAAAAAAAAATTGAGTTTTGAAGAGGTAAAAAAAAAAAAAAAGTTGGAGTTTTGAAGAGGTAAAAAAAAAAAAAAAAAAAAATTGTGGAGTTTTGAAGAGGTAAAAAAAAAAAAAAAAAAGTTGGAGTTTTGAAGAGGTAAAAAAAAAAAAAAAAAATTGTGGAGTTTTGAAGAGGTAAAAAAAAAAAGTTGGAGTTTTGAAGAGGTAAAAAAAAAAAAAAAAATTGAGTTTTGAAGAGGTAAAAAAAAAAAAAAAAAAAAAATTGTGGAGTTTTGAAGAGGTAAAAAAAGGAACAAAAAATCAATGTTGGAGTTTTGAAGAGGTAAAAAAAAAAAAAAAAAATTGAGTTTTGAAGAGGTAAAAAAAAAAAAAGTTGGAGTTTTGAAGAGGTAAAAAAAGGAACAAAAAATCAATGTTGGAGTTTTGAAGAGGTAAAAAAAAAAAAAAAAAAGTTGGAGTTTTGAAGAGGTAAAAAAAAAAAAAAAAATTGTGGAGTTTTGAAGAGGTAAAAAAAAAAAAAAAGTTGGAGTTTTGAAGAGGTAAAAAAAAAAAAAAAAATTGAGTTTTGAAGAGGTAAAAAAAAAAAAAAAAAAAATTGTGGAGTTTTGAAGAGGTAAAAAAAGGAACAAAAAATCAATGTTGGAGTTTTGAAGAGGTAAAAAAAAAAAAAAAAAAATTGAGTTTTGAAGAGGTAAAAAAAAAAAAAGTTGGAGTTTTGAAGAGGTAAAAAAAAAAAAAAGTTGGAGTTTTGAAGAGGTAAAAAAAAAAAAAAAATTGAGTTTTGAAGAGGTAAAAAAAAAATAAAAAAAATATTTGGAGTTTTGAAGAGGTAAAAAAAAAAAAAAAAAAATTGTGGAGTTTTGAAGAGGTAAAAAAAAAAAAAAGTTGGAGTTTTGAAGAGGTAAAAAAAAAAATAAAAAAAATATTTGGAGTTTTGAAGAGGTAAAAAAAAAAAAAAGTTGGAGTTTTGAAGAGGTAAAAAAAAAAAAAAAATTGAGTTTTTGAAGAGGTAAAAAAAAAAAAAAAGTTGGAGTTTTGAAGAGGTAAAAAAAAATAAAAAAAATTGTGGAGTTTTGAAGAGGTAAAAAAAAAAAAAAAGTTGGAGTTTTGAAGAGGTAAAAAAAAAAAAAAAATTGAGTTTTGAAGAGGTAAAAAAAAAAAAAAGTTGGAGTTTTGAAGAGGTAAAAAAAAAAAAAAAATTGTGGAGTTTTGAAGAGGTAAAAAAAAAAAAAGTTGGAGTTTTGAAGAGGTAAAAAAAAAAAAAAAAATTGAGTTTTGAAGAGGTAAAAAAAAAAAAAAAAAAATTGTGGAGTTTTGAAGAGGTAAAAAAAGGAACAAAAAATCAATGTTGGAGTTTTGAAGAGGTAAAAAAAAAAAAAAAAAAAAATTGAGTTTTGAAGAGGTAAAAAAAAAAAAAGTTGGAGTTTTGAAGAGGTAAAAAAAGGAACAAAAAATCAATGTTGGAGTTTTGAAGAGGTAAAAAAAAAAAAAAAAAAGTTGGAGTTTTGAAGAGGTAAAATAAAAAAAAAGTTGGAGTTTTGAAGAGGTAAAAAAAAAAAAAAAAAAAATTGTGGAGTTTTGAAGAGGTAAAAAAAAAAAAAAAAAAGTTGGAGTTTTGAAGAGGTAAAAAAAAATAAAAAAAAATTGTGGAGTTTTGAAGAGGTAAAAAAAAAAAAAAAGTTGGAGTTTTGAAGAGGTAAAAAAAAAAAAAAAAATTGAGTTTTGAAGAGGTAAAATAAAAAAAAAGTTGGAGTTTTGAAGAGGTAAAAAAAAAAAAAAAAAAAATTGTAGAGTTTTGAAGAGGTAAAAAAAAAAAAAAAAGTTGGAGTTTTGAAGAGGTTAAAAAAAAAAAAAAAGAAATTGTGGAATTTTTGAAGAGGTAAAAAAAAAAAAAATTGGAGTTTTGAAGAGGTAAAAAAAAAAAAAAATTGAGTTTTGAAGAGGTAAAAAAAGGAACAAAAAATCAATGTTGGAGTTTTGAAGAGGTAAAAAAAAAAAAAAAAAAGTGGAGTTTTGAAGAGGTAAAAAAAAAAAAAAAGTTGGAGTTTTGAAGAGGTAAAAAAAAAAAAAAGTTGGAGTTTTGAAGAGGTAAAAAAAAATAAAAAAAATTTGGAGTTTTGAAGAGGTAAAAAAAAAAAAAAAAAATTTGGAGTTTTGAAGAGGTAAAAAAGGAACAAAAAATCAATGTTGGAGTTTTGAAGAGGTAAAAAAAAAAAAAAAAAAATTGAGTTTTGAAGAGGTAAAAAAAAAAAAAGTTGGAGTTTTGAAGAGGTAAAAAAAGGAACAAAAAATCAATGTTGGAGTTTTGAAGAGGTAAAAAAAAAAAAAAGTTTGAGTTTTGAAGAGGTAAAAAAAAAAAAAAATTGAGTTTTGAAGAGGTAAAAAAAAAAAAAAAAAATTTGGAGTTTTGAAGAGGTAAAAAAAAAAAAAAAAAAATTTGGAGTTTTGAAGAGGTAAAAAAAGGAACAAAAATCAATGTTGGAGTTTTGAAGAGGTAAAAAAAAAAAAAAAAAAATTGAGTTTTGAAGAGGTAAAAAAAAAAAAAGTTGGAGTTTTGAAGAGGTAAAAAAAGGAACAAAAAATCAATGTTGGAGTTTTGAAGAGGTAAAAAAAAAAAAAAAGTTGGAGTTTTGAAGAGGTAAAAAAAAAAAAAAATTGAGTTTTGAAGAGGTAAAAAAAAAATAAAAAAAATATTTGGAGTTTTGAAGAGGTAAAAAAAGGAACAAAAAATCAATGTTGGAGTTTTGAAGAGGTAAAAAAAAAAAAAAAATGGAGTTTGAAGAGGTAAAAAAAAAAAAAAAAAATTGTAGAGTTTTGAAGAGGTAAAAAAAAAAAAAAAGTTGGAGTTTTGAAGAGGTAAAAAAAAAAAATAAAAAAAAATGTGGAGTTTTGAAGAGGTAAAAAAAAAAAAAAGTTGGAGTTTTGAAGAGGTAAAAAAAAAAAAAAATTTAGGAGTTTTGAAGAGGTAAAAAAAGGAACAAAAAATCAATGTTGGAGTTTTGAAGAGGTAAAAAAAAAAAAAAATGTTGGAGTTTTG
>NW_028258898.1:0-18299 GCF_982586985.1 Callionymus lyra
ACTCTTCACTGGCTGCTCTAGTAGAAGAACTCACATTTCTCCTTCAAACTCTTCACTGGCTGCTCTAGTAGAAGAACTCACATTTCTCCTTCAAACTCTTCACTGGCTGCTCTAGTAGAAGAACTCACATTTCTCCTTCAAACTCTTCACTGGCTGCTCTAGTAGAAGAACTCACATTTCTCCTTCAAACTCTTCACTGGCTGCTCTAGTAGAAGAACTCACATTTCTCCTTCAAACTCTTCACTGGCTGCTCTAGTAGAAGAACTCACATTTCTCCTTCAAACTCTTCACTGGCTGCTCTAGTAGAAGAACTCACATTTCTCCTTCAAACTCTTCACTGGCTGCTCTAGTAGAAGAACTCACATTTCTCCTTCAAACTCTTCACTGGCTGCTCTAGTAGAAGAACTCACATTTCTCCTTCAAACTCTTCACTGGCTGCTCTAGTAGAAGAACTCACATTTCTCCTTCAAACTCTTCACTGGCTGCTCTAGTAGAAGAACTCACATTTCTCCTTCAAACTCTTCACTGGCTGCTCTAGTAGAAGAACTCACATTTCTCCTTCAAACTCTTCACTGGCTGCTCTAGTAGAAGAACTCACATTTCTCCTTCAAACTCTTCACTGGCTGCTCTAGTAGAAGAACTCACATTTCTCCTTCAAACTCTTCACTGGCTGCTCTAGTAGAAGAACTCACATTATCTCCTTCAAACTCTTCACTGGCTGCTCTAGTAGAAGAACTCACATTATCTCCTTCAAACTCTTCACTGGCTGCTCTAGTAGAAGAACTCACATTTCTCCTTCAAACTCTTCACTGGCTGCTCTAGTAGAAGAACTCACATTATCTCCTTCAAACTCTTCACTGGCTGCTCTAGTAGAAGAACTCACATTTCTCCTTCAAACTCTTCACTGGTTTCTTTCAGGATCATTTTAAAATTCTGGTTCTTACTTTCCGATCTATTCATGGTCAGACCTTCATGATCTGATCCAGACTTTTATTTGTTCAGGCTTTTGCTTGATTTTCTGGAACTCCTGTGTTGTTCTCAGTTTTATCTTGATCTTTAAAATATATACTTTATTGAATATTGTTTTGATTGTTTAAGCGCTTTGTGACCCTGGTCTGGAAAAGTACTATATAAATACAAATGACTTACTTAATTACTTACAACGTCATCTTCGAGACGATATTTTATATTCTGAGCGGCGCCTGACGACCAGAGTCGCGACACATTATGGGATGTTTAGATGCGCGTCCATGCGGTCGCAGTAATGGCCTCAGAACTCTTGTTTGTGACGAAACATAATATCCATCGTCTGTTCAAACCTTTCTTTCACCCGTTAAAGCCTGAAAACATCTAGTGGAGGAACAGAAAGCGAGTAAAACCTTCCAAACTATTCAAATCACAATCAAATGCTGGAGAGAAGATGATGGAGATACTTGTCTCACGATCCTTCCATCGGCTGCTTTCAAAGAATAGATATTATTATTATTTCAAATGGAAACTCTGGATGACTTTGATAAAAACATGTAGAGTAAGTTCACGTCCTCCAGACTCAAACCCACTTCTTCACCTTCACAAATACACAAGATAGAAAAACGTGTCACTGACCAAACCTGAAGAAACAAACATGTTTATCTCCATCAACAAACAACATGTAACACGTCTGGAGACGAACAAACGTGATGATCTTTCATGATGTTCTTCGACGAGGCTTCGGTTCGACACGTCCATACGTTCACACGATCAATCACTTTCCTCCACATTTTCCTGATCCTTCCCGTTTTCATTTTCCCTCTGAAAATTGAAGTATCCGTGGAGGGAAATGTGTTGCCATGGCGACGCGGTATAATACCCATCACCGGTGAAATGCCTCCTCTTTCCCTCGGCGCCGTTTACCTTTTTCTTTTCATTGGAAGATGTTACGATCTCAGCGCTCTTTCAAACACTCTGACGCTGAAGCTCTGGAATCACATCACACCACGAGTTCAACTCTGGCAGAGGATCTGTTTGAATATATTACTATAAACAGCGTCTTCCTCGGCATGAACCTCCCACTGGAGCCGTAGATAGTCCAGCCTGCAGTGTCAGAAGCAAACACTCCACCATTAATCATTGATTAGCAACATTTCAGTCACATTTCATTATGTCTTGGATTAAACAGTGGGAGGATCTGAACTTCACGTCTGCAGGCAGGAAACTATCAAAGCTCTTGTGAGACACAGAGACGAGAAGCTTCTGAAGTGTCTTGACTTGAGCTCTAGGTCTTCAGTGGATGAAACTCCACCGAGACCCTGATGTTAAAACGATCAAAACACGGACTCCGTTCCGTCGCTCCGACACGATGTCACTTCCGTCCCGGGTTTTATACTTCATGTCGTGGAGATGAACAATCCAGAGAGTCACGGTCGTTTATTCGCCGCTTCAAGTCAAACAAAATACAAGCTTTACGATCGATCGGACATACTTTCTCCCGGTGACTGTACAGGTCAATAGTTTGGGAGAAAAGGTCCCGATCTGTAGAAACATCGCAATATTTAAGGCAAATCTCCCGTCCAGAAGGTCGTCTCTTTCCGGCCAAATGGTTCTTTCAAGTTCCCTGTGTCCCGATCATCCGCAGAGAGACATCCTGATTTGTCTTCTTGTAATCTAGTCATTCAAATGTTCTCAGGCGGGGGTTTCCTTCTTTTATCCCCCCTTTCCCGGGTGTGTCTTCGTTCTTTTATCTACGATTTAAGGTGTGATTTGCAGATAAACAGATGTTTTAAATAACTGGTGTCGTATCTAATCCTGATCCAAGCTAGTCTTGAACCAGTGGATCAGTCTGAGTGGATGTTGATGTAAATGTGTCGTCAAACGTTTAAGCTCTTAGATCAAGCCAGTAATTTATACTTTATATTTTGATTATCTTTTAGCATTAATTTAAGTATGGTGTATACGTATAGTGTATAATAATTTAAATCTAACAGTATCAATTATCAGGGTCTTCTTCTGCGTATCCTGAGGTTCTGATCACATGTTCACCTCCTGAATCCTCACAGCTCTCGCTCCATTTCTGCGAGAAGACATCTCTTGAAGCTGCCATCTTGTTCTCGAGGTCTCAACCCACCGGTCGAGGATCGGGCGACACCATCTTTATTTTACCACCATCACTCGTGAACAAGACTCTAGTTCCTCCACTCAGGGCCAGGATCTCACACCCAACCCAGGGAGGGAATCAAACAAAATCATCTGAACATCTGAACCGGACATGACATGAACATCTCAAGACTACAAATGCACTTTCCAGAGCCTGTGCTGTTCCTTATCCAGAGTGCAGAGCTTCAAGTGCAGTACATGTGTTGGTATTTTATTTGTAGGTTAGGTTTGTAGGTTAGGTAGAACTTTATTGAAATTGTTTTTTTCCAATAAGACACAGCAATACAGCAATTATTCATAAAAAAGAATCAAAATAAAAATAAAATAAGAACAAAGAGAAATAAAGAGAAAGAACAAGATGATACAATCTAAGTCTTAAGATAAAGATAAAGAACAAGATCAAAGAAAAACAACAAAGACAAAGGATACAAAGACTAACATAGAACAGAACATCCAGATACTTTTACTCCACTCCTGCCTCCAGGAAGGTTAGAATTGAGCCTTAAAAACAATGTGATTCTGAAAACACCAGAAAACTTGTCGTAACATCTTCTGTTAAAAGTCTGTTGAGAGATGAGATGGAGTTGAAATCTGGCTGCAGAGAGTTTTGATGCCAAATGTGACTCGTTCACGGTGAACGACGTCGCAGTGACTTTGACGACGACACCGCGGCCTTGAGTGCACTTTCAATTACTCCTGATTTTGAACGGTGGAGACTCTTCAGGCTTGAAAGTGTGTGTGAAGTAGAAGCTAAAATGAAGGAGAAACGCAGTCGATGGAGAAGTTTCAGAAAAAGTTTCACTTGGATGGATCTGTGCCACTGATCCTGATCCATGTGGGATTGAACTCTGACCCACGAGTTCACATGAAAACCATAGACAGCGAACGTTCATTTGCTCGTTAAACTCTCGCGCTGAACCAACATCTTCAGTAGTGACCGTTTCAATTTCATTTTAATCAACATTTAATTCAACTTTAAAACGTAACGTTTGATCTCATCTCTCTCAACAACCCTCTCAGTGACGGTGACCTGAACAGATCCTGTGATGCTTTGCCGCCCAGCCAACCCATCACGTTTTGTAAGAACTGCAGGCGAGACACATCCTTCTTGTTTAGACACAAAATCAACTTTTACAATAGAGTCAACGACACAAACACAAGATCATGTGTGCGCTCAGTAGAGTCACTACTAACTTCTGTTGATGTGTATCTGTTGAAATAAACAATAGAGTGAACAACAACAAGTTGATGTTCCTGAACGCAGCTTTATTCAATATATTGAATTATTTAGTACTAAAGTATGTACTTTATACTATACTATAGTAAACGACAATAAGAACTACGACTTTCTGTTACTTTGTGTGTGTTGAAATCTAAAATGATGCACAAGAGAAGATAGAACTGAAGAAAGAAAGACGTTTTGTCATATTTGTTTCTTTACTTCCTTCAATAAAGACTTTGATTCAAGTAACATTGACTTCACAGTCAGGAATAAACTCTCTTTCCTCGCGTGACCAGGATGTAACCGACGCTGTTATTCCTGCCTTTGTATTTCTTCAGGCGTGTGAAGATACATGGAGTCAAGAGTCAAGTGGAGAAAGAAGACGAGCAGGAAATAATGTCGCAGTGGATTTTAATGAAGATTCATCTCAAGGAAGAAACGAGTACAAACATGCGAGACACGAGAAGCCGCTGGACTCACAACACGAACACATCCATAGACAGTATTTCAAACAATATAGACGATAAAACCTCATGTTCTTTCAAACCCGAGTGTTTGTGATCAGAGGTTCTCTCATGCGAGGACACACTGATGCTTGACCACAGAGGCCACGCTGTGTGTGTGTGTGTGTGTGTGAGTGTGTGTGTGTGTGTGTGAGTGTGAGTGTGAGTGTGTGTGTATGGTGTGTGTGTGACTGTGTGAGTGTGTGTGTGTGTGTGAGTGTGTGTGTGTGTGTGTGTGTGTGTGTGTCTGCACATAATCACGCTCGTTGTCGTCACAACAACCCTGCAGCTACACAACGCTGATCTTCGCAGGTTTGACGCAGCGTCGCTCGAACCGTGTGACGGAGAAAGTATTTCCTCGAGGACGACGAGGGAAAGTGTTTTGTTTTCACGGTTTCATCGTCGACGTCGTAGAGTTTACGAAGGATTTCTTGTGGTCGAGTCGCTCTCCTCCACCTGGTTATATTACACTCGATTCTATTCTATGACTCTATTATACTCATCCGTTTCTTTTTGCACAAAACTCTCGTTTAATAAAGATATTTACATAAGAAAATACGATGAAGCCCCGCCCACTTAAAATGCTCTGTTTTGGCTGAGAAGAAATCTCGTCCGAGCAGCCACGCCCACTCTGCTCTGATTGGTCACAAAAACACAAGTTGCATTCAAGGACACACGTAAATTTCTAACTCACCCCTTAAACTCACGTTTTGTACATTAAAAATGAATAATAAAACTTACTGAATTCAAATAGTTAAACTCTTAAAAAACAACAACATTTAAATAAATAAATAAAATAACAAGTTCAACCATTTAAATGTGACGTTCAATCGTCAATATTCCACTGATTCACTTCTTCACGGCTTCATCTTCTGCACCAGCCTCACCTACGACTCCTTCAACTACTGCTTTTATCGACAAACTTGCAAACGTTCTGTGAATCTGAAGGAAGGATTGGAGCGTCTGCTGTCATCGCGGCGCGTTAAACAATAACTGACTCATGGATCCGAGAGCATCTGCCATCGTTGGTAATTGTTTTCTCCTCAGTGACGCGAAGCTAGTCGGGTGTTACGGTAGAACCACGGAGTAGACGAAGGACTCGAGCGCCGGAGCCTCATTATCTCCTGATTAGCGCCAGACGCCGGCGGCGCCGAGGGCGAGGCAGGAGGACGAGGCAGGAGGACGAGGCAGGAGGACGAGGCAGGAGGACGAGGCAGGAGGACGAGCAGATGCCGTCGGTGATGAGAACAAACGACCCACATCCACACCATTACAGGAGATGTTCGGGAATTCAGAGGCGGGTCGCGGTGAACCGTAACTGACGCGGTCGTTCTTCAACACCGCGGCCTCTAATGGTCCTTCAGACGCAGAACCTTCTCTCGGACGCGGCTTCAAAGAGGTCCATGTAAACATCAGAACCAGCTCGTGTGTGGTCTCCTGTCTCCGAGCCCACATGTTCCGTCTCGGGAAAAGAAAGTCAATGATAAACAAAGGAACGAAGGTATGAACAAGTGGCCACTTAACACGTCCACAAACACTCCGGTAGGATCAACAAGACACTGAGATCCAAGAGACACGAGAGGACACAGGAGAGGACACGAGAGAGGACATGAGAGAGGACACGAGAGAGGACACGAGAGAGGACACGAGAGAGGACACGAGAGAGGACACGAGAGAGGAAACGAGAGAGGACATGAGAGAGGACACGAGAGAGGACACGAGAGAGGAAACGAGAGAGGACATGAGAGAGGACACCAGAGAGGACACCAGAGAGGACACCAGAGAGGACACGAGAGAGGACACGAGAGAGGACACCAGAGAGGACACGAGAGAGGACACGAGAGAGGACACGAGAGAGGACACGAGAGGACACGAGAGAGGACACCAGAGAGGACACCAGAGAGGACACCAGAGAGGACATGAGAGGACACCAGAGAGGACACCAGAGAGGACATGAGAGGACACCAGAGAGGACACCAGAGAGGACACCAGAGAGGACATGAGAGGACACCAGAGAGGACACGAGAGAGGACACGAGAGAGGACACGAGAGAGGACACCAGAGAGGACACGAGAGAGGACACCAGAGAGGACACCAGAGAGGACACCAGAGAGGACATGAGAGGACACGAGAGAGGACACGAGAGAGGACACGAGAGAGGACACGAGAGAGGACACGAGAGAGGACACCAGAGAGGACACGAGAGAGGACACCAGAGAGGACACGAGAGAGGACACGAGAGAGGACACGAGAGAGGACATGAGAGAGGACACCAGAGAGGACACGAGAGAGGACACCAGAGAGGACACCAGAGAGGACACCAGAGAGGACATGAGAGGACACCAGAGAGGACACGAGAGAGGACACCAGAGAGGACACCAGAGAGGACACCAGAGAGGACACCAGAGAGGACACCAGAGAGGACACCAGAGAGGACACGAGAGAGGACACCAGAGAGGACACCAGAGAGGACACGAGAGAGGACATGAGAGGACACCAGAGAGGACACGAGAGAGGACACCAGAGAGGACACCAGAGAGGACACCAGAGAGGACATGAGAGGACACCAGAGAGGACACGAGAGAGGACACCAGAGAGGACACCAGAGAGGACACCAGAGAGGACACCAGAGAGGACACCAGAGAGGACACCAGAGAGGACACCAGAGAGGACACCAGAGAGGACACCAGAGAGGACACCAGTCCATGAGGATATATAGTTGAACGTGGAGAATCTAACAGTCAGCAGCTCCATGGTCTCGTCGCTGAAGCTTCTTCGTTCAACACTCTTGTCTCAGCGACTCGAGGAACAAGGAGGTGAAACGTGTTCGTCTACGAGGTCAGATTTGTGTGCGACCCTTGTTTGTTGTCACTAAAATAATGGATTTGAAACAAGTGTGTAACATTCTATTTCCACATCCTGTTTTAATTAAGGGGATATTAAGTAGAATTGATTGACTTTTGACAGTTTTGACAAGTGCTTATGTGACGTTGACACGTCTTCAGGATCATGGTTGTCCAAGTCGTTTGAAGTCAACTGTGTTTGATTCTAGAAGTTTGATTGACAGCTTGTCGTTCCATCGATTCAGGATTTGAGGCTATGACACTGAAAAATGAGTTAGCATGAAAAGTGTGAGAAATATTAGCAAATGCTACAGTTAGCTTGACTGGAGTGTGCGACGATAGTATCGAGTGTGTTGAAATATACAGTATATTATATCACATGATGCTACATGTGGATCTGAATCCACGACGATCACACACGACGTCACCTCCACCGGTCCTGGGTCAGCACTTGTTGTGTTGCTATATGTCAACATGACTAACAGTTATCAGAGCAAACAATTAGCGAGTTGGTCGAACTAACACTTTTACTTCTAACCATGTGTTTATATTTTCAACGCTACCACGACGGATGCTCAGCACCAACGTTCACTGTGATGAAAAAACAAGTGTCTACATTAAATGTCTACACGACCTCTCGGATGAGTCGACTACTGTCACGACAACGTGTCGTTTTCGTTGGCCTTGACTTGGTAGAGTTCGCCGGCACATGTGTCTTCACACGGCCGAGCTGGAGACCTGGAGCCAGCCCACGTCCGTGTAGGCGCCCGTCACGTGCCAGTACACCGCGCCCATCAGTTTGCTCCAGATCATCTGCACCTCGGCCGGAAAGAACTCCGGGAACTCTTCGGACAACACCTCCAGCATCACGCCGCTCAGGATCTGAAAGAACATGACGAGAGGGATTTGGAGTGTACAACAACCAGGACACACTCGCTCAAACGGTGGCAGTAATATCACTCCATAGTCGTCCGCCATGATGTGACGTGCGTCGTTAATCCCACCCCGTGATGATGCAATGACGTCATCACGCCCACGGAGTCATGACAGTGTTTGTAAACAAGTCGCCAGCAGGTAATGTTCATATAAGGAACACGTTTTTTGAGAAAATTAAAGGCTTTTAAGTGCATCTTATCGTGCGGAAAATACGGTTAGTGCAAGTTGAATGAGAAGAGCTGGTTTGGTGTGAGATCTCAGGTAAGACACGCCTCTGTCACATGTGAACATGTCGACAACATCTGCTGATATCACAAGAATGTTTAATGAAATCTTTCTTTGACTCGTGAGTCATTTTACCAGAAAAAACACGACGACGTCAACTTTCAAGACGCGAGTAAAAACACATCAGGATGTGGAGGATGTTGAAGTTGTGTGTTTGTGTGAGGTTGTGTGTTTGTGTGAGGTTGTGTGTTTTCATCACAGATGCTTTCATCACTGAACTGAGTGAAGAGAGAAATCAGGAGGTTCAGGCTCATATTCACCATCATTGCATTTGTAATTAACTTTTTTATTCCAGTCACTTCCTGCAATGCTGTTGGTGCCTCAGGAGAGAAGATCACGCCTCCCTCGCTGGTCCTGAACTCTCTCCTCACACCTGAACACCTGCATCCATCTCACCTGCAGCAGCTCACGTCACGTTCGCTTCACATTTCAAGGCGTTTTTTTTTCTCCAAAAGGTCCGAATCTGCTCGTTTCTCAAAAGTGACGCCTGTCGGTCCAGAAGAGCTCAAGCCAGGAGCGGCGAACCTGGTCCTCAGGGTCGCAGTGGTGCAGGTTTTTGTTCCGACCATCAAGACACAGCTTTTGACCAGTCAGGCGTCTAAGGAGTGTAATGTGTTGATTGTCAGTCTGGTGTCGCTTGTTTCAGCTCAAACCTCATTGGTTCAGTTGTGATCGATCGGTCGGAACAAAAACCTGCACCACTGTGACCCTGAGGACCAGGTTCGCCGCTCCTGGCTTAAAGGATCAGGAACCAGAAAGGATGTAAGATGGTCGCCTCTCTCCTTTTTTTTGTCTTTTTTTTACCATAGCATCGTCATCCTTATGAAGAAACTATTCAAAACCAAACATCCTCCAAAAGTCAATCCGAACGTGAAAGAACGATGTTCTATTATTTACAAATAAAGCCCAAACGCTCAGTGTCGCTGCTTCTCTGCCAGGTTTACAGTTCAAGCATCATTTGGTTTGTGAGGAAAAGGGAAACTTTTTTGTCTTTCCTGAAAAAGCTTCTTGGAAACCTTCAGCGTTCAGTAGCGTCTGCTCTACCTTGAAGTACATGGGCTCCACCTTGTGCTTGATGGCGTGGGCCTTCCCCACCAGAGCCAGAACCGCCGACACCTTCTCCGGGTCGTGGAGGTTCTCCACCACCGTGTTGATGGCGTTCATCACCCGGCGAGCGTGATGCCGCAGTTGACCGCTGCGCTCCATCTCCTCCGGGTCCTCCATGTCCTGGAACTGACTGAAGTACTGCTTGGCCGACGGGAAGTTGATGAAGAACCTGCAGCGATAGAAGAGAAGAAAGATGGTCGACTTTTGGAGGAGAGAACGAGAGTCACTGTTAGATGTTTGATGATGAATATGAAGAGTTGAATATTGTTATTGGATCATATTTTCAGTAAAATATATTGTATTGAATCATATTTTCAGTAAAATATATTGTATTGAATCATATTTTAAGTTAAATATATTGTATTGAATCATATTTTAAGTTAAATATATTGTATTGAATCATATTTTAAGTTAAATATATTGTATTGAATCATATTTTAAGTTAAATATATTGTATTGAATCATATTTTCAGTAAAATATTTTGTATTGAATCATATTTTCAGTTAAATATATTGTATTGAATCATATTTTAAGTTAAATATATTGTATTGAATCATATTTTCAGTTAAATATATTGTATTGAATCATATTTTAAGGTTAAATATATTGTATTGAATCATATTTTCAGTTAAATATATTGTATTGAATCATATTTTCAGTTAAATATATTGTATTGAATCATATTTTCAGTTAAATATATTGTATTGAATCATATTTTCAGTAAAATATATTGTATTGAATCATATTTTCAGTTAAACATATTGTATTGAATCATATTTTCAGTTAAACATATTGTATTGAATCATATTTTCAGTAAAATATATTGTATTGAATCATATTTTCAGTTAAATATATTGTATTGAATCATATTTTCAGTTAAATATATTGTATTGAATCATATTTTAAGTTAAATATATTGTATTGAATCATATTTTAAGTTAAATATATTCTATTTAATCGCATAAGTTTCATCACAGACTCTTACTTTTCTATTTTCAAAGTCTTTTTCAAATCCAGCTGCTCCTGGACGTGACCAGGCAAGAAATAAACTTCTATAATATTATTGTTTGACTGAATGTATTTTATCACAACAAACCCCGGCAGGAAACTGGTTATTAGCGTGAAGAACAGATCCTTGGAAAACATAAACTGGAAGTAATTTGTGCTCAATTGATGAGGATTCTGTACAGAAACCATTCTTTCACGGTGACCATTGTTTTTATAATGGTTTTCATTTGTCTCGTGGAGAAAAATACCCAGAAACCATCAGTACCTTTCAATACAATAAAAAGCAGCATTTTCTCGGAAACCAGCGAGTCTCTCTTTTTGGGAAAATCCTTCATATCGTTCGCTGAGCAGCTGCTTCGACCCGATCAGTACTTAATCATTTCATCAGTTATTATATAGTTATAGACAGTTGTTATAGTATTTACCAGAGACAGTTATTATATAGTTATAGACAGTTGTTATAGTATTTACCAGAGACAGTTATTATATAGTTATAGACAGTTGTTATAGTATTTACCAGAGACAGTTATTATATAGTTATAGACAGTTGTTATAGTATTTACCAGAGACAGTTATTATATAGTTATAGACAGTTGTTATAGTATTTACCAGAGACAGTTATTATATAGTTATAGACAGTTGTTATAGTATTTACCAGAGACAGTTATTATATAGTTATAGACAGTTGTTATAGTATTTACCAGAGACAGTTCTTCCTCAGTCATCGATGATTATTTATCAGAGACGGAGATGCTCGGAGTATCTTGTGCTGAAGAACTCATGACGGTGTAGTAACAAGTACGTATATATGTGTAGTATTGTCCAGTACTTGACTCTGGTGTTGTGATAGTGTAGTAACAAGTACGTATATATGTGTAGTATTGTCCAGTACTTGACTCTGGTGTTGTGATAGTGTAGTAACAAGTATATATGTGTAGTATTGACCAGTACTTGACTCTGGTGTTGTGATAGTGTAGTAACAAATATATATGTGTAGTATTGTCCAGTACTTGACTCTGGTGTTGTGATAGTGTAGTAACAAGTATATATGTGTAGTATTGTCCAGTACTTGACTCTGGTGTTGTGATAGTGTAGTAACAAGTATATATGTGTAGTATTGTCCAGTACTTGACTCTGGTGTTGTGATAGTGTAGTAACAAGTATATATATGTGTAGTATTGTCCAGTACTTGACTCTGGTGTTGTGATAGTGTAGTAACAAGTATATATGTGTAGTATTGTCCAGTACTTGACTCTGGTGTTGTGATAGTGTAGTAACAAGTATATATGTGTAGTATTGTCCAGTACTTGACTCTGGTGTTGTGATAGTGTAGTAACAAGTATATATGTGTAGTATTGTCCAGTACTTGACTCTGGTGTTGTGATAGTGTAGTAACAAGTATATATGTGTAGTATTGTCCAGTACTTGACTCTGGTGTTATGATAGTGTAGTAACAAGTATATATGTGTAGTATTGTCCAGTACTTGACTCTGGTGTTGTGATAGTGTAGTAACAAGTATATATGTGTAGTATTGTCCAGTACTTGACTCTGGTGTTGTGATAGTGTAGTAACAAATATATATGTGTAGTATTGTCCAGTACTTGACTCTGGTGTTGTGATAGTTTAGTAACAAGTATATATGTGTAGTATTGTCCAGTACTTGACTCTGGTGTTGTGATAGTGTAGTAACAAGTATATATGTGTAGTATTGTCCAGTACTTGACTCTGGTGTTGTGATAGTGTAGTAACAAGTATATATGTGTAGTATTGTCCAGTACTTGACTCTGGTGTTGTGATACTGTAGTAACAAGTATATATGTGTAGTATTGTCCAGTACTTGACTCTGGTGTTGTGATAGTGTAGTAACAAGTATATATGTGTAGTATTGTCCAGTACTTGACTCTGGTGTTGTGATAGTGTAGTAACAAGTATATATGTGTAGTATTGTCCAGTACTTGACTCTGGTGTTGTGATAGTGTAGTAACAAGTATATATGTGTAGTATTGTCCAGTACTTGACTCTGGTGTTATGATAGTGTAGTAACAACTATATATGTGTAGTATTGTCCAGTACTTGACTCTGGTGTTGTGATAGTGTAGTAACAAGTATATATGTGTAGTATTGTCCAGTACTTGACTCTGGTGTTGTGATAGTGTAGTAACAAATATATATGTGTAGTATTGTCCAGTACTTGACTCTGGTGTTGTGATAGTTTAGTAACAAGTATATATGTGTAGTATTGTCCAGTACTTGACTCTGGTGTTGTGATAGTGTAGTAACAAGTATATATGTGTAGTATTGTCCAGTACTTGACTCTGGTGTTGTGATAGTGTAGTAACAAGTATATATGTGTAGTATTGTCCAGTACTTGACTCTGGTGTTATGATAGTGTAGTAACAAGTATATATGTGTAGTATTGTCCAGTACTTGACTCTGGTGTTGTGATAGTGTAGTAACAAGTATATATGTGTAGTATTGTCCAGTACTTGACTCTGGTGTTGTGATAGTGTAGTAACAAATATATATGTGTAGTATTGTCCAGTACTTGACTCTGGTGTTGTGATAGTTTAGTAACAAGTATATATGTGTAGTATTGTCCAGTACTTGACTCTGGTGTTGTGATAGTGTAGTAACAAGTATATATGTGTAGTATTGTCCAGTACTTGACTCTGGTGTTGTGATAGTGTAGTAACAAGTATATATGTGTAGTATTGTCCAGTACTTGACTCTGGTGTTATGATAGTGTAGTAACAAGTATATATGTGTAGTATTTTCCAGTACTTGACTCTGGTGTTGTGATAGTGTAGTAACAAGTATATATATGTGTAGTATTGTCCAGTACTTGACTCTGGTGTTGTGATAGTGTAGTAACAAGTATATATGTGTAGTATTGTCCAGTACTTGACTCTGGTGTTGTGATAGTGTAGTAACAAGTATATGTGTGTAGTATTGTCCAGTACTTGACTCTGGTGTTGTGATAGTGTAGTAACAAGTATATATGTGTAGTATTGTCCAGTACTTGACTCTGGTGTTATGATAGTGTAGTAACAAGTATATATGTGTAGTATTGTCCAGTACTTGACTCTGGTGTTGTGATAGTGTAGTAACAAGTATATATGTGTAGTATTGTCCAGTACTTGACTCTGGTGTTGTGATAGTGTAGTAACAAATATATATGTGTAGTATTGTCCAGTACTTGACTCTGGTGTTGTGATAGTGTAGTAACAAGTATATATGTGTAGTATTGTCCAGTACTTGACTCTGGTGTTGTGATAGTGTAGTAACAAGTATATATGTGTAGTATTGTCCAGTACTTGACTCTGGTGTTGTGATAGTGTAGTAACAAGTATATATGTGTAGTATTGTCCAGTACTTGACTCTGGTGTTGTGATAGTGTAGTAACAAGTATATATGTGTAGTATTGTCCAGTACTTGACTCTGGTGTTGTGATAGTGTAGTAACAAGTATATATGTGTAGTATTGTCCAGTACTTGACTCTGGTGTTGTGATAGTGTAGTAACAAGTATATATGTGTAGTATTGTCCAGTACTTGACTCTGGTGTTGTGATAGTGTAGTAACAAGTATATATGTGTAGTATTGTCCAGTACTTGACTCTGGTGTTGTGATAGTGTAGTAACAAGTATATATGTGTAGTATTGTCCAGTACTTGACTCTGGTGTTGTGATAGTGTAGTAACAAGTATATATGTGTAGTATTGTCCAGTACTTGACTCTGGTGTTGTGATAGTGTAGTAACAAGTATATATGTGTAGTATTGTCCAGTACTTGACTCTGGTGTTGTGATAGTGTAGTAACAAGTATATATGTGTAGTATTGTCCAGTACTTGACTCTGGTGTTGTGATAGTGTAGTAACAAGTATATATGTGTAGTATTGTCCAGTACTTGACTCTGGTGTTGTGATAGTGTAGTAACAAGTATATATGTGTAGTATTGTCCAGTACTTGACTCTGGTGTTGTGATAGTGTAGTAACAAGTATATATGTGTAGTATTGTCCAGTACTTGACTCTGGTGTTGTGATAGTGTAGTAACAAGTATATATGTGTAGTATTGTCCAGTACTTGACTCTGGTGTTGTGATAGTGTAGTAACAAGTATATATGTGTAGTATTGTCCAGTACTTGACTCTGGTGTTGTGATAGTGTAGTAACAAGTATATATGTGTAGTATTGTCCAGTACTTGACTCTGGTGTTGTGATAGTGTAGTAACAAGTATATATGTGTAGTATTGTCCAGTACTTGACTCTGGTGTTGTGATAGTGTAGTAACAAGTATATATGTGTAGTATTGTCCAGTACTTGACTCTGGTGTTGTGATAGTGTAGTAACAAGTATATATGTGTAGTATTGTCCAGTACTTGACTCTGGTGTTGTGATAGTGTAGTAACAAGTATATATGTGTAGTATTGTCCAGTACTTGACTCTGGTGTTGTGATAGTGTAGTAACAAGTATATATGTGTAGTATTGTCCAGTACTTGACTCTGGTGTTGTGATAGTGTAGTAACAAGTATATATGTGTAGTATTGTCCAGTACTTGACTCTGGTGTTGTGATAGTGTAGTAACAAGTATATATGTGTAGTATTGTCCAGTACTTGACTCTGGTGTTGTGATAGTGTAGTAACAAGTATATATGTGTAGTATTGTCCAGTACTTGACTCTGGTGTTGTGATAGTGTAGTAACAAGTATATATGTGTAGTATTGTCCAGTACTTGACTCTGGTGTTGTGATAGTGTAGTAACAAGTATATATGTGTAGTATTGTCCAGTACTTGACTCTGGTGTTGTGATAGTGTAGTAACAAGTATATATGTGTAGTATTGTCCAGTACTTGACTCTGGTGTTGTGATAGTGTAGTAACAAGTATATATGTGTAGTATTGTCCAGTACTTGACTCTGGTGTTGTGATAGTGTAGTAACAAGTATATATGTGTAGTATTGTCCAGTACTTGACTCTGGTGTTGTGATAGTGTAGTAACAAGTATATATGTGTAGTATTGTCCAGTACTTGACTCTGGTGTTGTGATAGTGTAGTAACAAGTATATATGTGTAGTATTGTCCAGTACTTGACTCTGGTGTTGTGATAGTGTAGTAACAAGTATATATGTGTAGTATTGTCCAGTACTTGACTCTGGTGTTGTGATAGTGTAGTAACAAGTATATATGTGTAGTATTGTCCAGTACTTGACTCTGGTGTTGTGATAGTGTAGTAACAAGTATATATGTGTAGTATTGTCCAGTACTTGACTCTGGTGTTGTGATAGTGTAGTAACAAGTATATATGTGTAGTATTGTCCAGTACTTGACTCTGGTGTTGTGATAGTGTAGTAACAAGTATATATGTGTAGTATTGTCCAGTACTTGACTCTGGTGTTGTGATAGTGTAGTAACAAGTATATATGTGTAGTATTGTCCAGTACTTGACTCTGGTGTTGTGATAGTGTAGTAACAAGTATATATGTGTAGTATTGTCCAGTACTTGACTCTGGTGTTGTGATAGTGTAGTAACAAGTATATATGTGTAGTATTGTCCAGTACTTGACTCTGGTGTTGTGATAGTGTAGTAACAAGTATATATGTGTAGTATTGTCCAGTACTTGACTCTGGTGTTGTGATAGTGTAGTAACAAGTATATATGTGTAGTATTGTCCAGTACTTGACTCTGGTGTTGTGATAGTGTAGTAACAAGTATATATGTGTAGTATTGTCCAGTACTTGACTCTGGTGTTGTGATAGTGTAGTAACAAGTATATATGTGTAGTATTGTCCAGTACTTGACTCTGGTGTTGTGATAGTGTAGTAACAAGTATATATGTGTAGTATTGTCCAGTACTTGACTCTGGTGTTGTGATAGTGTAGTAACAAGTATATATGTGTAGTATTGTCCAGTACTTGACTCTGGTGTTGTGATAGTGTAGTAACAAGTATATATGTGTAGTATTGTCCAGTACTTGACTCTGGTGTTGTGATAGTGTAGTAACAAGTATATATGTGTAGTATTGTCCAGTACTTGACTCTGGTGTTGTGATAGTGTAGTAACAAGTATATATGTGTAGTATTGTCCAGTACTTGACTCTGGTGTTGTGATAGTGTAGTAACAAGTATATATGTGTAGTATTGTCCAGTACTTGACTCTGGTGTTGTGATAGTGTAGTAACAAGTATATATGTGTAGTATTGTCCAGTACTTGACTCTGGTGTTGTGATAGTGTAGTAACAAGTATATATGTGTAGTATTGTCCAGTACTTGACTCTGGTGTTGTGATAGTGTAGTAACAAGTATATATGTGTAGTATTGTCCAGTACTTGACTCTGGTGTTGTGATAGTGTAGTAACAAGTATATATGTGTAGTATTGTCCAGTACTTGACTCTGGTGTTGTGATAGTGTAGTAACAAGTATATATGTGTAGTATTGTCCAGTACTTGACTCTGGTGTTGTGATAGTGTAGTAACAAGTATATATGTGTAGTATTGTCCAGTACTTGACTCTGGTGTTGTGATAGTGTAGTAACAAGTATATATGTGTAGTATTGTCCAGTACTTGACTCTGGTGTTGTGATAGTGTAGTAACAAGTATATATGTGTAGTATTGTCCAGTACTTGACTCTGGTGTTGTGATAGTGTAGTAACAAGTATATATGTGTAGTATTGTCCAGTACTTGACTCTGGTGTTGTGATAGTGTAGTAACAAGTATATATGTGTAGTATTGTCCAGTACTTGACTCTGGTGTTGTGATAGTGTAGTAACAAGTATATATGTGTAGTATTGTCCAGTACTTGACTCTGGTGTTGTGATAGTGTAGTAACAAGTATATATGTGTAGTATTGTCCAGTACTTGACTCTGGTGTTGTGATAGTGTAGTAACAAGTATATATGTGTAGTATTGTCCAGTACTTGACTCTGGTGTTGTGATAGTGTAGTAACAAGTATATATGTGTAGTATTGTCCAGTACTTGACTCTGGTGTTGTGATAGTGTAGTAACAAGTATATATGTGTAGTATTGTCCAGTACTTGACTCTGGTGTTGTGATAGTGTAGTAACAAGTATATATGTGTAGTATTGTCCAGTACTTGACTCTGGTGTTGTGATAGTGTAGTAACAAGTATATATGTGTAGTATTGTCCAGTACTTGACTCTGGTGTTGTGATAGTGTAGTAACAAGTATATATGTGTAGTATTGTCCAGTACTTGACTCTGGTGTTGTGATAGTGTAGTAACAAGTATATATGTGTAGTATTGTC
>NW_028258899.1:0-18000 GCF_982586985.1 Callionymus lyra
GAGTTTTGAAGGGAAAAAAAAAGGAAGAAAATTGTTGGACTTTTGAAGAGGTAAAAAAAGAAATAAATCTTTTAATGTTGGAGTTTTGAAGAGGTAAAAAAGAAAGAATTCTTTTAATGTTGGAGCTTTGAAGAGTTAAAAAAAAAAAATGTTGGAGTTTTGAAGAGGTAAAAAAAAAAGAAATTAATGTTGGAGTTTTGAAGATGTAAAAAAAATATATATATTTTAATGTTGGAGTTTTGAAGAGGTATAACAAAAGAAATATTTTAATGTTGGAGTTTTGAAGAGGTAAAAAAATAAGAAATATTTTAATGTTGGAGTTTTGAAGTGGTAAAAAATAAGAAATCTTTTAAAGTTGGTGTTTTGAAGAGTTTAAAAAAAAAATAATTATGTTGGAGTTTTGAAGAGGTAAAAAAAAAAAAATAATGATGGGGTTTTGAAGATGAAAAAAAAATAAATAAAAATGTTGGAGTTTTGATGAGGTAAAAAAAATAATAATAACGTTGGAGTTTTGTAGAGAAAAAAAGAAGAAATCTTTTAATATTGGAGTTTTGAAGAGGTAAAAAAATAAATAATAATAATAACGTTGGAGTTTTGAAGAGAAAAAAAGAAGAACTCTTTTAATATTGGAGTTTTGAATAGGTGAAATAATAAAAAATTAATGTGGAGTTTTGAAGCGGTAAAAAAAAGTAAAATAATAATAACGTTGGAGTTTTGAAGAGAAAAAAAGAAGAAATCTTTTAATATTGGAGTTTTGAATAGGTGAAAAAAATAAAAAATGAATGTGGTGTTTTGAAGAAGTAAAAAAAAAGACATCTTTTAATGTTGGAGTTTTGAAGAGCTAAAGAAATTACTAATTTTGGAGTTTTGAAGAGGAAAAAAATTATAATAATAATGTTGGAGTTTTGAAGATGTAAAAAAAAGAGAAATATTTGAATGTTGTAGTTTGGAAGAGGTATAAAAAAAGAAATATTTTAATGTTGGAGTTTTGAAGAGGTAAAAAAAAAAAAAATAACGTTGGAGTTTTGAAGATGAAAAAAAAAAGAAATATTTTAATATTGGAGTTTTGAAGAGGTAAAAAAAAAAAGTCTTTTAATGTTGGAGTTTTGAAGAGGTAAAAAAATAATAACGTTGGAGTTTTGAAGAGAAAAAAAGAAGAAATCTTTTAATATTGGAGTTTTGAAGAGAAAAAAAGAAGAAATCTTTTAATATTGGAGTTTTGAAGAGGTAAAAAAAAATAAAATAATAATAACGTTGGAGTTTTGAAGAGAAAAAAAGAAGAAATCTTTTAATATTGGAGTTTTGAATAGGTGAAATAATAATAAAAAATAATGTGGTGTTTTGTAGAGGTAAAAAAAAAAGACATCTTTTAATGTTGGAGTTTTGAAGAGCTAAAAAAAAATTAATAATTTTGGATTTTTGAAGAGGAAAAAAAAAAAATAATAATGTTGGAGTTTTGAAGAGGTAAAACAAAAAAAGAATAATGTTGGAGTTTTGAAGATGTAAAAAAAAAAAGAAATATTTAAATGTTGTAGTTTGGAAGAGGTATAAAAAAAGAAATATTTTAATGTTGGAGTTTTGAAGAGGTAAAAAAATAAGAAATATTTTAATGTTGGAGTTTTGAAGTGGTAAAAAATAAGAAATCTTTTAAAGTTGGTGTTTTGAAGAGTTAAAAAAATAAATAAAAATGTTGGAGTTTTGAAGATGTAAAAAAAAGAGATATTTTAATGTTGGAGTTTTGAAGAGCTAAAAAAATAAATAATGTTGGAGTTTTGAAGAGGAAAAAAAAAGATTTTTTTTAATATTGGAGTTTTTAAGAGGTGAAAAAAAAAGAAATATTTTAATGTTGGAGTTTTGAAGAGGTAAAACAAAAAAAGAATAATGTTGTAGTTTGGAAGAGGTATAAAAAAGAAATATTTTAATGTTGGAGTTTTGAAGAGGTAAAAAAATAAGAAATATTTTAATGTTGGAGTTTTGAAGTGGTAAAAAATAAGAAATCTTTTAAAGTTGGTGTTTTGAAGAGTTAAAAAAATAAATAAAAATGTTGGAGTTTTGAAGAGGTAAAAAAAATAGATATTTTAATGTTGGAGTTTTGAAGAGCTAAAAAAAAAAAAATAATGTTGGAGATTTGAAGAGGAAAAAAAAAGTTTTTTTTTAATATTGGAGTTTTTAAGAGGTGAAAAAAAAAGAAATATTTTAATGTTGGAGTTTTGAAGAGGTTCAAAAAAAAGAAATCTTTTAATGTTGGAGTTTTGAAGAGGTAAAAAAATAATTATAACGTTGGAGTTTTGAAGAGAAAAAATATATATATTTTAATGTTGGAGTTTTGAAGAGGAAAAAAAAAAAATAATATTGGAGTTTTGAAGAGGTATAAAAAAATGATATTGGAGTTTTGAAGAGGAAAAAAAAAAGAAATCTTTTAATGTTGGCAGTTTGAAGAGGTAAAAAAATAATAATATTGGAGTTTTGAAGAGGAAAAAAAATATATATTTTAATGTTGGAAGTTTGAAGAGTAAAAAAAATAATAATAATATTGGAGTTTTGAAGAAGTATATAAAAAATAATATTGGAGTTTTGAAGAGGAAAAAAAAAAGAAATCTTTTAATGTTGGAGTTTTGAAGAGGTAAAAAAATAATAATATTGGAGTTTTGAAGAGGTATAAAAAAATAATATTGGAGTTTTGAAGAGGAAAAAAAATAAATCTTTTAATGTTGGAGTTTTGAAGAGGAAAAAAAATATATAATAATATTGGAGTTTTGAAGAGGTATAAAAAAATAAAATAAATAAATGTTGGAGTTTTGAAGATGTAAAAAAAAAAGAAATCTTTTAATGTTGGAGTTTTGAAGAGGTAAAAAATAATAATATTGGAGTTTTGAAGAGGAAAAAAAAGAATTATTTTAATGTTGGAGTTTTGAAGAGGTAAAAAAAAAAAGAAATATTTTAATGTTGGAGTTTTGAAGAGGTTAAAAAAAAAAAATCTTTTAATGTTGGAGTTTTGACGAGGAAAAAAATAATAATAATATTGGAGTTTTGAAGAGTTATAAAAAAAATAATATTGGAGTTTTGAAGAGGAAAAAAAAAGAAATCTTTTAATGTTGGCGTTTTGAAGAGGTAAAAAAATTATAATATTGGAGTTTTGAATAGGAAAAAAAAAAAAAAAATTAATGTTGGAGTTTTGAAGTGGTAAAAAATAAGAAATCTTTTAAAGTTGGTGTTTTGAAGAGTTAAAAAAATAAATAAAAATTTTGGAGTTTTGAAGAGGTAAAAAAAATAGATATTTTAATGTTGGAGTTTTGAAGAGCTAAAAAAAAATAAATAATGTTGGAGTTTTGAAGAGGAAAAAAAAAAGATTTTTTTTAATATTGGAGTTTTTAAGAGGTGAAAAAAAAGAAATATTTTAATGTTGGAGTTTTGAAGAGGTAAAAAAAAAAAGAAATATTTTAATGTTGGAGTTTTGAAGAGGTTAAAAAAAAAGAAATCTTTTAATGTTGGAGTTTTGAAGAGGTAAAAAAATAATAATAACGTTGGAGTTTTGAAGAGAAAAAAAATATATATTTTAATGTTGGAGTTTTGAAGAGGAAAAAAAAAAAAATTATATTGGAGTTTTGAAGAGGTATAAAAAAAATAATATTGGAGTTTTGAAGAGGAAAAAAAAAAGAAATCTTTTAATGTTGGAGTTTTGAAGAGGTAAAAAAATAATAATAACGTTGGAGTTTTGAAGAGGTAAAAAAAAATAATATATTTTAATGTTGGAGTTTTGAAGAGGTATAACAAAACAAATATTTTAATGTTGGAGTTTTGAAGAGGTAAAAAAATAAGAAATATTTTAATGTTGGAGTTTTGAAGTGGTAAAAAATAAGAAATCTTTTAAAGTTGGTGTTTTGAAGAGTTAAAAAAAAAAAAATTAATTTGGAGTTTTGAAGAGGTAAAAAAAAAAAAATAATGTTGGAGTTTTGAAGATGAAAAAAAAAAAAACTTTTAATGTTGGAGTTTTGAAGAGGTAAAAAAAATAATAATAACGTTGGAGTTTTGTAGAGAAAAAAAGAAGAAATCTTTTAATATTGGAGTTTTGAAGAGGTAAAAAAATAAATAATAACAATAACGTTGGAGTTTTGAAGAGAAAAAAAGAAGAACTCTTTTAATATTGCAGTTTTGAATAGGTAAAAAAAATAAAAAATTAATGTGGAGTTTTGAAGAGGTAAAAAAAAGTAAAATAATAATAACGTTGGAGTTTTGAAGAGAAAAAAAGAAGAAATCTTTTAATATTGGAGTTTTGAATAGGTGAAAAAAATAAAAAATGAATGTGGTGTTTTGAAGAGGTAAAAAAAAAGACATCTTTCAATGTTGGAGTTTTGAAGAGCTAAAGAAATTAATAATTTTGGAGTTTTGAAGAGGTAAAAAATAATAATAATAATGTTGGAATTTTGAAGAGGTAAAACAAAAAAATGTTGGAGTTTTGAAGAGGTAAAAAAAAAAAAAATGTTGGAGTTTTGAAGAGGTAAAAAAAAAAAATGTTGGAGTTTTGAAGAGGTAAAAAAAAAAGAAATTAATGTTGGAGTTTTGAAGATGTAAAAAAAAAATATATATTTTAATGTTGGAGTTTTGAAGAGGTATAACAAAACAAATATTTTAATGTTGGAGTTTTGAAGAGGTAAAAAAATAAGAAATATTTTAATGTTGGAGTTTTGAAGTGGTAAAAAATAAGAAATCTTTTAAAGTTGGTGTTTTGAAGAGTTAAAAAAAAAATAATTATGTTGGAGTTTTGAAGAGGTAAAAAAAAAAAAATAATGTTGGAGTTTTGAAGATGAAAAAAAAAAAAAACTTTTAATGTTGGAGTTTTGAAGAGGTAAAAAAAATAATAATAACGTTGGAGTTTTGTAGAGAAAAAAAGAAGAAATCTTTTAATATTGGAGTTTTGAAGAGGTAAAAAAATAAATAATAACAATAACGTTGGAGTTTTGAAGAGAAAAAAAGAAGAACTCTTTTAATATTGCAGTTTTGAATAGGTAAAAAAAATAAAAAATTAATGTGGAGTTTTGAAGAGGTAAAAAAAAGTAAAATAATAATAACGTTGGAGTTTTGAAGAGAAAAAAAGAAGAAATCTTTTAATATTGGAGTTTTGAATAGGTGAAAAAAATAAAAAATGAATGTGGTGTTTTGAAGAGGTAAAAAAAAAGACATCTTTTAATGTTGGAGTTTTGAAGAGCTAAAGAAATTAATAATTTTGGAGTTTTGAAGAGGTAAAAAATAATAATAATAATGTTGGAATTTTGAAGAGGTAAAACAAAAAAATGTTGGAGTTTTGAAGAGGTAAAAAAAAAAAAAATGTTGGAGTTTTGAAGAGGTAAAAAAAAAAAAAATGTTGGAGCTTTGAAGAGGTAAAAAAAAATAAAAATGTTGGAGTTTTGAAGAGGTAAAACAAATAAAAAATAAAATAATGTTGGAGTTTTGAAGAGGAAAAAAAAGAAAGAATTCTTTTAATGTTGGAGTTTTGAAGAGGTAGAAAAGAAAGAATTATTTTAAAGTTGGAGTTTTGAAGAGGTAAAAAAGAAAGAATTATTTTAATGTTGGAGTTTTGAAGAGGTAAAAAAAAAAAAAATGTTGGAGCTTTGAAGAGGTAAAAAAAAATAAAAATGTTGGAGTTTTGAAGAGGTAAAACAAATAAAAAATAAAATAATGTTGGAGTTTTGAAGAGGAAAAAAAAGAAAGAATTATTTTAATGTTGGAGTTTTGAAGAGGTAGAAAAGAAAGAATTATTTTAAAGTTGGAGTTTTGAAGAGGTAAAAAAGAAAGAATTCTTTTAATGTTGGAGTTTTGAAGAGGAAAAAAAAAAAATTATGTTGGAGTTTTAGAGAGGTAAAAAAAAATAAAAATGTTGGAGTTTTGAAGAGGTAAAACAAATAAAAAATAAAATAATGTTGGAGTTTTGAAGAGGAAAAAAAAGAAAGAATTCTTTTAATGTTGGAGTTTTGAAGAGGTAGAAAAGAAAGAATTATTTTAAAGTTGGAGTTTTGAAGAGGTAAAAAAGAAAGAATTATTTTAATGTTGGAGTTTTGAAGAGGTAAAAAAAAAAAAAAATGTTGGAGCTTTGAAGAGGTAAAAAAAAATAAAAATGTTGGAGTTTTGAAGAGGTAAAACAAATAAAAAATAAAATAATGTTGGAGTTTTGAAGAGGAAAAAAAAGAAAGAATTATTTTAATGTTGGAGTTTTGAAGAGGTTAAAAAGAAAGAATTCTTTTAATGTTGGACTTTTGAAGAGGTAAAAAAAGAAAGAATTCTTTTAATGTTGGAGTTTTGAAAAGGTACAAAAAATTTTTTTTTTAAATGTTGGAGTTTTGAAGGGAAAAAAAAAGGAAGAAAATTGTTGGACTTTTGAAGAGGTAAAAAAAGAAATAAATCTTTTAATGTTGGAGTTTTGAAGAGGTAAAAAAGAAAGAATTCTTTTAATGTTGGAGCTTTGAAGAGTTAAAAAAAAAAAATGTTGGAGTTTTGAAGAGGTAAAAAAAAAAGAAATTAATGTTGGAGTTTTGAAGATGTAAAAAAAATATATATATTTTAATGTTGGAGTTTTGAAGAGGTATAACAAAAGAAATATTTTAATGTTGGAGTTTTGAAGAGGTAAAAAAATAAGAAATATTTTAATGTTGGAGTTTTGAAGTGGTAAAAAATAAGAAATCTTTTAAAGTTGGTGTTTTGAAGAGTTTAAAAAAAAAATAATTATGTTGGAGTTTTGAAGAGGTAAAAAAAAAAAAATAATGATGGGGTTTTGAAGATGAAAAAAAAATAAATAAAAATGTTGGAGTTTTGATGAGGTAAAAAAAATAATAATAACGTTGGAGTTTTGTAGAGAAAAAAAGAAGAAATCTTTTAATATTGGAGTTTTGAAGAGGTAAAAAAATAAATAATAATAATAACGTTGGAGTTTTGAAGAGAAAAAAAGAAGAACTCTTTTAATATTGGAGTTTTGAATAGGTAAAAAAAATAAAAAAAATTTAAATGTTGGAGTTTTGAAGGGAAAAAAAAAGGAAGAAAATTGTTGGACTTTTGAAGAGGTAAAAAAAGAAATAAATCTTTTAATGTTGGAGTTTTGAAGAGGTAAAAAAGAAAGAATTCTTTTAATGTTGGAGCTTTGAAGAGTTAAAAAAAAAAAATGTTGGAGTTTTGAAGAGGTAAAAAAAAAAGAAATTAATGTTGGAGTTTTGAAGATGTAAAAAAAATATATATATTTTAATGTTGGAGTTTTGAAGAGGTATAACAAAAGAAATATTTTAATGTTGGAGATTTGAAGAGGTAAAAAAATAAGAAATATTTTAATGTTGGAGTTTTGAAGTGGTAAAAAATAAGAAATCTTTTAAAGTTGGTGTTTTGAAGAGTTTAAAAAAAAAATAATTATGTTGGAGTTTTGAAGAGGTAAAAAAAATAAAATAATGATGGGGTTTTGAAGATGAAAAAAAAAAAAATAAAAATGTTGGTGTTTTGAAGAGTTAAAAAAAAAAAAATTAATTTGGAGTTTTGAAGAGGTAAAAAAAAAAAAATAATGTTGGAGTTTTGAAGATGAAAAAAAAAAAAACTTTTAATGTTGGAGTTTTGAAGAGGTAAAAAAAATAATAATAACGTTGGAGTTTTGTAGAGAAAAAAAGAAGAAATCTTTTAATATTGGAGTTTTGAAGAGGTAAAAAAATAAATAATAACAATAACGTTGGAGTTTTGAAGAGAAAAAAAGAAGAACTCTTTTAATATTGCAGTTTTGAATAGGTAAAAAAAATAAAAAATTAATGTGGAGTTTTGAAGAGGTAAAAAAAAGTAAAATAATAATAACGTTGGAGTTTTGAAGAGAAAAAAAGAAGAAATCTTTTAATATTGGAGTTTTGAATAGGTGAAAAAAATAAAAAATGAATGTGGTGTTTTGAAGAGGTAAAAAAAAAGACATCTTTTAATGTTGGAGTTTTGAAGAGCTAAAGAAATTAATAATTTTGGAGTTTTGAAGAGGTAAAAAATAATAATAATAATGTTGGAATTTTGAAGAGGTAAAACAAAAAAATGTTGGAGTTTTGAAGAGGTAAAAAAAAAAAAATGTTGGAGTTTTGAAGAGGTAAAAAAAAAAAATGTTGGAGCTTTGAAGAGGTAAAAAAAAATAAAAATGTTGGAGTTTTGAAGAGGTAAAACAAATAAAAAATAAAATAATGTTGGAGTTTTGAAGAGGAAAAAAAAGAAAGAATTCTTTTAATGTTGGAGTTTTGAAGAGGTAAAAAAGAAAGAATTCTTTTAATGTTGGAGTTTTGAAGAGGAAAAAAAAAAATTATGTTGGAGTTTTAGAGAGGTAAAAAAAAAAAAGTTGGAATTTTGAAGAGGTAAAAAAGAAAGAATTCTTTTAATGTTGGACTTTTGAAGAGGTAAAAAAAGAAAGAATTCTTTTAATGTTGGAGTTTTGAAAAGGTACAAAAAAATTTTTTTTTAAATGTTGGAGTTTTGAAGGGAAAAAAAAAGGACGAAAATTGTTGGACTTTTGAAGAGGTAAAAAAAGAAATATATCTTTTAATGTTGGAGTTTTGAAGAGGTAAAAAATAAAAAAATGTTTGACTTTTGAAGAGGTAAAACAAATAAAAAAGAAAATAACGTTGGAGTTTTGAAGAGGTAAAAAAAGAAAGAATTCTTTTAATGTTGGAGCTTTGAAGAGGTAAAAAAAAAAAATGTTGGAGTTTTGAAGAGGTAAAAAAAAAAGAAATTAATGTTGGAGTTTTGAAGATGTAAAAAAAAAATATATATTTTAATGTTGGAGTTTTGAAGAGGTATAACAAAACAAATATTTTAATGTTGGAGTTTTGAAGAGGTAAAAAAATAAGAAATATTTTAATGTTGGAGTTTTGAAGTGGTAAAAAATAAGAAATCTTTTAAAGTTGGTGTTTTGAAGAGTTAAAAAAAAATAATTATGTTGGAGTTTTGAAGAGGTAAAAAAATAAAATAATGTTGGAGTTTTGAAGATGAAAAAAAAAAAAAACTTTTAATGTTGGAGTTTTGAAGAGGTAAAAAAAATAATAATAACGTTGGAGTTTTGTAGAGAAAAAAAGAAGAAATCTTTTAATATTGGAGTTTTGAAGAGGTAAAAAAATAAATAATAACAATAACGTTGGAGTTTTGAAGAGAAAAAAAGAAGAACTCTTTTAATATTGCAGTTTTGAATAGGTAAAAAAAATAAAAAATTAATGTGGAGTTTTGAAGAGGTAAAAAAAAGTAAAATAATAATAACGTTGGAGTTTTGAAGAGAAAAAAAGAAGAAATCTTTTAATATTGGAATTTTGAATAGGTGAAAAAAATAAAAAATGAATGTGGTGTTTTGAAGAGGTAAAAAAAAAGACATCTTTTAATGTTGGAGTTTTGAAGAGCTAAAGAAATTAATAATTTTGGAGTTTTGAAGAGGTAAAAAATAATAATAATAATGTTGGAATTTTGAAGAGGTAAAACAAAAAAATGTTGGAGTTTTGAAGAGGTAAAAAAAAAAAAAATGTTGGAGTTTTGAAGAGGTAAAAAAAAAAAAAAATGTTGGAGCTTTGAAGAGGTAAAAAAAAATAAAAATGTTGGAGTTTTGAAGAGGTAAAACAAATAAAAAATAAAATAATGTTGGAGTTTTGAAGAGGAAAAAAAAGAAAGAATTCTTTTAATGTTGGAGTTTTGAAGAGGTAGAAAAGAAAGAATTATTTTAAAGTTGGAGTTTTGAAGAGGTAAAAAAGAAAGAATTATTTTAATGTTGGAGTTTTGAAGAGGTAAAAAAAAAAAAAAATGTTGGAGCTTTGAAGAGGTAAAAAAAAATAAAAAATGTTGGAGTTTTGAAGAGGTAAAACAAATAAAAAATAAAATAATGTTGGAGTTTTGAAGAGGAAAAAAAAGAAAGAATTATTTTAATGTTGGAGTTTTGAAGAGGTAGAAAAGAAAGAATTATTTTAAAGTTGGAGTTTTGAAGAGGTAAAAAAGAAAGAATTCTTTTAATGTTGGAGTTTTGAAGAGGAAAAAAAAAAAATTATGTTGGAGTTTTAGAGAGGTAAAAAAAAAAAAGTTGGAATTTTGAAGAGGTTAAAAAGAAAGAATTCTTTTAATGTTGGACTTTTGAAGAGGTAAAAAAAGAAAGAATTCTTTTAATGTTGGAGTTTTGAAAAGGTACAAAAAAATTTTTTTTTAAATGTTGGAGTTTTGAAGGGAAAAAAAAAGGAAGAAAATTGTTGGACTTTTGAAGAGGTAAAAAAAGAAATAAATCTTTTAATGTTGGAGTTTTGAAGAGGTAAAAAAGAAAGAATTCTTTTAATGTTGGAGCTTTGAAGAGTTAAAAAAAAAAAATGTTGGAGTTTTGAAGAGGTAAAAAAAAAAGAAATTAATGTTGGAGTTTTGAAGATGAAAAAAAAAAATATATATTTTAATGTTGGAGTTTTGAAGAGGTATAACAAAAGAAATATTTTAATGTTGGAGTTTTGAAGAGGTAAAAAAATAAGAAATATTTTAATGTTGGAGTTTTGAAGTGGTAAAAAATAAGAAATCTTTTAAAGTTGGTGTTTTGAAGAGTTTAAAAAAAAAAAAATTATGTTGGAGTTTTGAAGAGGTAAAAAAAAAAAAATAATGATGGGGTTTTGAAGATGAAAAAAAAATAAATAAAAATGTTGGAGTTTTGATGAGGTAAAAAAAATAATAATAACGTTGGAGTTTTGTAGAGAAAAAAAGAAGAAATCTTTTAATATTGGAGTTTTGAAGAGGTAAAAAAATAAATAATAATAATAACGTTGGAGTTTTGAAGAGAAAAAAAGAAGAACTCTTTTAATATTGGAGTTTTGAATAGGTAAAAAAAATAAAAAAAATTTAAATGTTGGAGTTTTGAAGGGAAAAAAAAAGGAAGAAAATTGTTGGACTTTTGAAGAGGTAAAAAAAGAAATAAATCTTTTAATGTTGGAGTTTTGAAGAGGTAAAAAAGAAAGAATTCTTTTAATGTTGGAGCTTTGAAGAGTTAAAAAAAAAAAATGTTGGAGTTTTGAAGAGGTAAAAAAAAAAGAAATTAATGTTGGAGTTTTGAAGATGTAAAAAAAATATATATATTTTAATGTTGGAGTTTTGAAGAGGTATAACAAAAGAAATATTTTAATGTTGGAGTTTTGAAGAGGTAAAAAAATAAGAAATATTTTAATGTTGGAGTTTTGAAGTGGTAAAAAATAAGAAATCTTTTAAAGTTGGTGTTTTGAAGAGTTTAAAAAAAAAATAATTATGTTGGAGTTTTGAAGAGGTAAAAAAAATAAAATAATGATGGGGTTTTGAAGATGAAAAAAAATAAAATAAAAATGTTGGAGTTTTGATGAGGTAAAAAAAATAATAATAACGTTGGAGTTTTGTAGAGAAAAAAAGAAGAAATCTTTTAATATTGGAGTTTTGAAGAGGTAAAAAAATAAATAATAATAATAACGTTGGAGTTTTGAAGAGAAAAAAAGAAGAACTCTTTTAATATTGGAGTTTTGAATAGGTAAAAAAAATAAAAAATTAATGTGGAGTTTTGAAGCGGTAAAAAAAAGTAAAATAATAATAACGTTGGAGTTTTGAAGAGAAAAAAAGAAGAAATCTTTTAATATTGGAGTTTTGAATAGGTGAAAAAAATAAAAAATGAATGTGGTGTTTTGAAGAAGTAAAAAAAAAGACATCTTTTAATGTTGGAGTTTTGAAGAGCTAAAGAAATTACTAATTTTGGAGTTTTGAAGAGGAAAAAAATTATAATAATAATGTTGGAGCTTTGAAGATGTAAAAAAAAGAGAAATATTTGAATGTTGTAGTTTGGAAGAGGTATAAAAAAAGAAATATTTTAATGTTGGAGTTTTGAAGAGGTAAAAAAAAAAAAAATAACGTTGGAGTTTTGAAGATGAAAAAAAAAAGAAATATTTTAATATTGGAGTTTTGAAGAGGTAAAAAAAAAAAGTATTTTAATGTTGGAGTTTTGAAGAGGTAAAAAAATAATAACGTTGGAGTTTTGAAGAGAAAAAAAGAAGAAATCTTTTAATATTGGAGTTTTGAAGAGAAAAAAAGAAGAAATCTTTTAATATTGGAGTTTTGAAGAGGTAAAAAAAAATAAAATAATAATAACGTTGGAGTTTTGAAGAGAAAAAAAGAAGAAATCTTTTAATATTGGAGTTTTGAATAGGTGAAATAATAATAAAAAATAATGTGGTGTTTTGTAGAGGTAAAAAAAAAAGACATCTTTTAATGTTGGAGTTTTGAAGAGCTAAAAAAAAATTAATAATTTTGGATTTTTGAAGAGGAAAAAAAAAAAATAATAATGTTGGAGTTTTGAAGAGGTAAAACAAAAAAATAATAATGTTGGAGTTTTGAAGATGTAAAAAAAAAAAGAAATATTTAAATGTTGTAGTTTGGAAGAGGTATAAAAAAAGAAATATTTTAATGTTGGAGTTTTGAAGAGGTAAAAAAATAAGAAATATTTTAATGTTGGAGTTTTGAAGTGGTAAAAAATAAGAAATCTTTTAAAGTTGGTGTTTTGAAGAGTTAAAAAAATAAATAAAAATGTTGGAGTTTTGAAGAGGTAAAAAAAAGAGATATTTTAATGTTGGAGTTTTGAAGAGCTAAAAAAATAAATAATGTTGGAGTTTTGAAGAGGAAAAAAAAAGATTTTTTTTAATATTGGAGTTTTTAAGAGGTGAAAAAAAAAGAAATATTTTAATGTTGGAGTTTTGAAGAGGTAAAACAAAAAAAGAATAATGTTGTAGTTTGGAAGAGGTATAAAAAAGAAATATTTTAATGTTGGAGTTTTGAAGAGGTAAAAAAATAAGAAATATTTTAATGTTGGAGTTTTGAAGTGGTAAAAAATAAGAAATCTTTTAAAGTTGGTGTTTTGAAGAGTTAAAAAAATAAATAAAAATGTTGGAGTTTTGAAGAGGTAAAAAAAATAGATATTTTAATGTTGGAGTTTTGAAGAGCTAAAAAAAAAAAATAATGTTGGAGTTTTGAAGAGGAAAAAAAAAGATTTTTTTTAATATTGGAGTTTTTAAGAGGTGAAACAAAAAAAGAATAATGTTGGAGTTTTGAAGATGTAAAAAAAAAAAGAAATATTTAAATGTTGTAGTTTGGAAGAGGTATAAAAAAAGAAATATTTTAATGTTGGAGTTTTGAAGAGGTAAAAAAATAAGAAATATTTTAACGTTGGAGTTTTGAAGTGGTAAAAAATAAGAAATCTTTTAAAGTTGGTGTTTTGAAGAGTTAAAAAAATAAATAAAAATGTTGGAGTTTTGAAGAGGTAAAAAAAAGAGATATTTTAATGTTGGAGTTTTGAAGAGCTAAAAAAATAAATAATGTTGGAGTTTTGAAGAGGAAAAAAAAAGATTTTTTTTAATATTGGAGTTTTTAAGAGGTGAAAAAAAAAGAAATATTTTAATGTTGGAGTTTTGAAGAGGTAAAACAAAAAAAGAATAATGTTGTAGTTTGGAAGAGGTATAAAAAAGAAATATTTTAATGTTGGAGTTTTGAAGAGGTAAAAAAATAAGAAATATTTTAATGTTGGAGTTTTGAAGTGGTAAAAAATAAGAAATCTTTTAAAGTTGGTGTTTTGAAGAGTTAAAAAAATAAATAAAAATGTTGGAGTTTTGAAGAGGTAAAAAAAATAGATATTTTAATGTTGGAGTTTTGAAGAGCTAAAAAAAATAAATAATGTTGGAGTTTTGAAGAGGAAAAAAAAAGATTTTTTTTAATATTGGAGTTTTTAAGAGGTGAAAAAAAAAGAAATATTTTAATGTTGGAGTTTTGAAGAGGTTAAAAAAAAAGAAATCTTTTAATGTTGGAGTTTTGAAGAGGTAAAAAAATAATAATAACGTTGGAGTTTTGAAGAGAAAAAATATATATCTTTTAATGTTGGAGTTTTGAAGAGGAAAAAAAAAAAATAATATTGGAGTTTTGAAGAGGTATAAAAAAATGATATTGGAGTTTTGAAGAGGAAAAAAAAAAGAAATCTTTTAATGTTGGCAGTTTGAAGAGGTAAAAAAATAATAATATTGGAGTTTTGAAGAGGAAAAAAAATATATATTTTAATGTTGGAAGTTTGAAGAGTAAAAAAAATAATAATAATATTGGAGTTTTGAAGAGGTATATAAAAAATAATATTGGAGTTTTGAAGAGGAAAAAAAAAAGAAATCTTTTAATGTTGGAGTTTTGAAGAGGTAAAAAAATAATAATATTGGAGTTTTGAAGAGGTATAAAAAAATAATATTGGAGTTTTGAAGAGGAAAAAAAAAAAATCTTTTAATGTTGGAGTTTTGAAGAGGAAAAAAAATATATAATAATATTGGAGTTTTGAAGAGGTATAAAAAAATAAAATAAATAAATGTTGGAGTTTTGAAGATGTAAAAAAAAAAGAAATCTTTTAATGTTGGAGTTTTGAAGAGGTAAAAAATAATAATATTGGAGTTTTGAAGAGGAAAAAAAAGAATTATTTTAATGTTGGAGTTTTGAAGAGGTAAAAAAAAAAAGAAATATTTTAATGTTGGAGTTTTGAAGAGGTTAAAAAAAAAAAATCTTTTAATGTTGGAGTTTTGACGAGGAAAAAAATAATAATAATATTGGAGTTTTGAAGAGTTATAAAAAAAATAATATTGGAGTTTTGAAGAGGAAAAAAAAAGAAATCTTTTAATGTTGGCGTTTTGAAGAGGTAAAAAAATTATAATATTGGAGTTTTGAATAGGAAAAAAAAAAAAAAATTAATGTTGGAGTTTTGAAGTGGTAAAAAATAAGAAATCTTTTAAAGTTGGTGTTTTGAAGAGTTAAAAAAATAAATAAAAATTTTGGAGTTTTGAAGAGGTAAAAAAAATAGATATTTTAATGTTGGAGTTTTGAAGAGCTAAAAAAAAATAAATAATGTTGGAGTTTTGAAGAGGAAAAAAAAAAGATTTTTTTTAATATTGGAGTTTTTAAGAGGTGAAAAAAAAGAAATATTTTAATGTTGGAGTTTTGAAGAGGTAAAAAAAAAAAAGAAATATTTTAATGTTGGAGTTTTGAAGAGGTTAAAAAAAAAGAAATCTTTTAATGTTGGAGTTTTGAAGAGGTAAAAAAATAATAATAACGTTGGAGTTTTGAAGAGAAAAAAAAATATATATTTTAATGTTGGAGTTTTGAAGAGGAAAAAAAAAAAAAATTATATTGGAGTTTTGAAGAGGTATAAAAAAAATAATATTGGAGTTTTGAAGAGGAAAAAAAAAAGAAATCTTTTAATGTTGGAGTTTTGAAGAGGTAAAAAAATAATAATAACGTTGGAGTTTTGAAGAGGTAAAAAAAAATAATATATTTTAATGTTGGAGTTTTGAAGAGGTATAACAAAACAAATATTTTAATGTTGGAGTTTTGAAGAGGTAAAAAAATAAGAAATATTTTAATGTTGGAGTTTTGAAGTGGTAAAAAATAAGAAATCTTTTAAAGTTGGTGTTTTGAAGAGTTAAAAAAAAAATAATTAATTTGGAGTTTTGAAGAGGTAAAAAAAAAAAAATAATGTTGGAGTTTTGAAGATGAAAAAAAAAAAAACTTTTAATGTTGGAGTTTTGAAGAGGTAAAAAAAATAATAATAACGTTGGAGTTTTGTAGAGAAAAAAAGAAGAAATCTTTTAATATTGGAGTTTTGAAGAGGTAAAAAAATAAATAATAACAATAACATTGGAGTTTTGAAGAGAAAAAAAGAAGAACTCTTTTAATATTGCAGTTTTGAATAGGTAAAAAAAATAAAAAATTAATGTGGAGTTTTGAAGAGGTAAAAAAAAGTAAAATAATAATAACGTTGGAGTTTTGAAGAGAAAAAAAGAAGAAATCTTTTAATATTGGAGTTTTGAATAGGTGAAAAAAATAAAAAATGAATGTGGTGTTTTGAAGAGGTAAAAAAAAAGACATCTTTTAATGTTGGAGTTTTGAAGAGCTAAAGAAATTAATAATTTTGGAGTTTTGAAGAGGTAAAAAATAATAATAATAATGTTGGAATTTTGAAGAGGTAAAACAAAAAAATGTTGGAGTTTTGAAGAGGTAAAAAAAAAAAAAATGTTGGAGTTTTGAAGAGGTAAAAAAAAAAAATGTTGGAGCTTTGAAGAGGTAAAAAAAAATAAAAATGTTGGAGTTTTGAAGAGGTAAAACAAATAAAAAATAAAATAATGTTGGAGTTTTGAAGAGGAAAAAAAAGAAAGAATTCTTTTAATGTTGGAGTTTTGAAGAGGTAAAAAAGAAAGAATTCTTTTAATGTTGGAGTTTTGAAGAGGAAAAAAAAAAATTATGTTGGAGTTTTAGAGAGGTAAAAAAAAAAAAGTTGGAATTTTGAAGAGGTAAAAAAGAAAGAATTCTTTTAATGTTGGACTTTTGAAGAGGTAAAAAAAGAAATAAATCTTTTAATGTTGGAGTTTTGAAGAGGTAAAAAATAAAAAAATGTTTGACTTTTGAAGAGGTAAAACAAATAAAAAAGAAAATAACGTTGGAGTTTTGAAGAGGTAAAAAAAGAAAGAATTCTTTTAATGTTGGAGCTTTGAAGAGGTAAAAAAAAAAAATGTTGGAGTTTTGAAGAGGTAAAAAAAAAAGAAATTAATGTTGGAGTTTTGAAGATGTAAAAAAAAAAAATATATTTTAATGTTGGAGTTTTGAAGAGGTATAACAAAACAAATATTTTAATGTTGGAGTTTTGAAGAGGTAAAAAAATAAGAAATATTTTAATGTTGGAGTTTTGAAGTGGTAAAAAATAAGACATCTTTTAAAGTTGGTGTTTTGAAGAGTTAAAAAAAAATAATTATGTTGGAGTTTTGAAGAGGTAAAAAAAAAAAAATAATGTTGGAGTTTTGAAGATGAAAAAAAAAAAAAACTTTTAATGTTGGAGTTTTGAAGAGGTAAAAAAAAAAAATGTTGGAGCTTTGAAGAGGTAAAAAAAAATAAAAATGTTGGAGTTTTGAAGAGGTAAAACAAATAAAAAATAAAATAATGTTGGAGTTTTGAAGAGGAAAAAAAAGAAAGAATTCTTTTAATGTTGGAGTTTTGAAGAGGTAAAAAAGAAAGAATTCTTTTAATGTTGGAGTTTTGAAGAGGAAAAAAAAAAATTATGTTGGAGTTTTAGAGAGGTAAAAAAAAAAAAGTTGGAATTTTGAAGAGGTAAAAAAGAAAGAATTCTTTTAATGTTGGACTTTTGAAGAGGTAAAAAAAGAAAGAATTCTTTTAATGTTGGAGTTTTGAAAAGGTACAAAAAAATTTTTTTTTAAATGTTGGAGTTTTGAAGGGAAAAAAAAAGGAAGAAAATTGTTGGACTTTTGAAGAGGTAAAAAAAGAAATAAATCTTTTAATGTTGGAGTTTTGAAGAGGTAAAAAATAAAAAAATGTTTGACTTTTGAAGAGGTAAAACAAATAAAAAAGAAAATAACGTTGGAGTTTTGAAGAGGTAAAAAAAGAAAGAATTCTTTTAATGTTGGAGCTTTGAAGAGGTAAAAAAAAAAAATGTTGGAGTTTTGAAGAGGTAAAAAAAAAAGAAATTAATGTTGGAGTTTTGAAGATGTAAAAAAAAAATATATATTTTAATGTTGGAGTTTTGAAGAGGTATAACAAAACAAATATTTTAATGTTGGAGTTTTGAAGAGGTAAAAAAATAAGAAATATTTTAATGTTGGAGTTTTGAAGTGGTAAAAAATAAGACATCTTTTAAAGTTGGTGTTTTGAAGAGTTAAAAAAAAATAATTATGTTGGAGTTTTGAAGAGGTAAAAAAAAAAAAATAATGTTGGAGTTTTGAAGATGAAAAAAAAAAAAAACTTTTAATGTTGGAGTTTTGAAGAGGTAAAAAAAAAAAATGTTGGAGCTTTGAAGAGGTAAAAAAAAATAAAAATGTTGGAGTTTTGAAGAGGTAAAACAAATAAAAAATAAAATAATGTTGGAGTTTTGAAGAGGAAAAAAAAGAAAGAATTCTTTTAATGTTGGAGTTTTGAAGAGGTAAAAAAGAAAGAATTCTTTTAATGTTGGAGTTTTGAAGA
>NW_028258900.1:0-10000 GCF_982586985.1 Callionymus lyra
CGCTCGGACACACACACACACACACACGAGGTTACACCGTCTCGCTCGGACACACACACACACGAGGTTACACCGTCTCGCTCGGACACACACACACACGAGGTTACACCGTCTCGCTCGGACACACACACACACACAAGGTTACACCGTCTCGCTCGGACACACACACAAGGTTACACCGTCTCGCTCGGACACACACACACACGAGGTTACACTATCTCGCTCTCTGTGACTCTCCTGTGTCGTGGATGAGTCGATGAATGAGTCACGGATCAGTCGATGAATGAGTCACGGATCAGTCGATGAATGAGTCACGGATCAGTCGATGAATGAGTCACGGATCAGTCGATGAATGAGTCACGGATCAGTCGATGAATGAGTCGATGAATGAGTCACGGATCAGTCGATGAATGAGTCACGGATCAGTCGATGAATGAGTCACGGATCAGTCGATGAATGAGTCACGGATCAGACGATGAATGAGTCACGGATCAGTCGATGAATGAGTCACGGATCAGTCGATGAATGAGTCACGGATCAGTCGATGAATGAGTCACGGATCAGTCGATGAATGAGTCACGGATCAGTCGATGAATGAGTCACGGATCAGTCGATGAATGAGTTAATAAACTTCAAAACATTTTTCTTTCTGCTCGTTGAAAACAAAATGTCTTCTATGGAAACATGAGTCTGGGGACAAAAACAAAATGGAGCTCAAAGGCGCTGGAGTTCGATTCCGCTGCTGGTCTCACGACGTGGAGTGACAGCCCACGGTGAATAATGATGTTTGGATTCTTGTCGCCTCAGGAATCACAGACAGAAACAAGAAACATCTTAAGACGTTTCTATTTGTTCAGGCTTTTCCTTGAATTTCTGGAACTCCTGTGTTGTTCTCAGTATTATCTTGATCTTTGAAGTATGTACTTTATTGAATATTGTTTTGATTGTTTAAGTTCTTTGTGACTCTGGTCTGGAAAAGTACTATATAAATAAATATTACTTACTTACTTACTTACAGAGTTTGTTTTGCTTGAACGGACTCGACTCGACACGTTTAGAGTTAGAAAACAATCGATGAGTCAGAGTCAGCCTCGACGAGTCCCGGCTCTCCTCGACGAGTCTGAAGCTCCTGCAGGTGCTGAGTCTGAGGTGGTGGTGGAACATCAGGACCAGAGTTAGATTCAAGAATGACGTGATGTTGATGTTCTACAGTTCTGTGCGTGTGTCTGCCTGACCTGCTGCTCAGTCCTGGACTCCAGCGCAAGAAGATTAAAGCAACAAGTAGGCAGCAAAGCAGTGAGTCACAGCACTGAGTCACAGCACTGAGTCACATCACTGAGTCACAGCACTGAGTCACAGCACTGAGTCACAGCACTGAGTCACATCAGTGAGTCACATCAGTGAGTCACAGCACTGAGTCACAGCACTGAGTCACAGCAGTGAGTCACAGCACTGAGTCACAGCAGTGAGTCACAGCACTGAGTCACAGCACTGAGTCACATCAGTGAGTCACAGCAGTGAGTCACAGCACTGAGTCACAGCACTGAGTCACAGCACTGAGTCACAGCACTGAGTCACATCAGTGAGTCACAGCACTGAGTCACAGCACTGAGTCACATCAGTGAGTCACAGCAGTGAGTCACAGCAGTGAGTCACATCAGTGAGTCACAGCAGTGAGTCACAGCAGTGAGTCACATCAGTGAGTCACAGCAGTGAGTCACAGCACTGAGTCACAGCACTGAGTCACAGCACTGAGTCACAGCACTGAGTCACATCAGTGAGTCACAGCACTGAGTCACAGCACTGAGTCACATCAGTGAGTCACAGCAGTGAGTCACAGCACTGAGTCACATCAGTGAGTCACAGCAGTGAGTCACAGCAGTGAGTCACAGCACTGAGTCACAGCACTGAGTCACAGCACTGAGTCACAGCACTGAGTCACATCAGTGAGTCACAGCACTGAGTCACAGCACTGAGTCACATCACTGAGTCACATCAGTGAGTCACAGCACTGAGTCAGAGCACTGAGTCACATCAGTGAGTCACTTGGTCACTTCCTCACTCGTTCACTTCCTGACTCGGTCACTTCCTCACTCGTTCACTTCCTGACTCGGTCACTTCCTCACTCGGTCACTTCCTCACTCGTTCACTTCCTGACTCGGTCACTTCCTCACTCGGTCACTTCCTCACTCGTTCACTTCCTGACTCGGTCACTTCCTCACTCGTTCACTTCCTGACTCGGTCACTTCCTCACTCGGTCACTTCCTCACTCGTTCACTTCCTGACTCGGTCACTTCCTCACTCGGTCACTTCCTCACTCGGTCACTTCCTCACTCGGTCACTTCCTCACTCGGTCGCTTCCTGACTCGGTCGCTTCCTCACTCGGTCACTTCCTCACTCGGTCACTTCCTCACTCGTTCACTTCCTCACTCGTTCACTTCCTCACTCGGTCACTGCCTCACTCGGTCACTTCCTCACTCGGTCACTTCCTCACTCGTTCACTTCCTCACTCGTTCACTTCCTCACTCGTTCACTTCCTCACTCATTCACTTCCTCACTCGGTCACTTCCTCACTCGTTCACTTCCTCACTCGTTCACTTCCTCACTCGTTCACTTCCTGACTCGGTCACTTCCTCACTCGGTCACTTCCTCACTCGGTCACTTCCTCACTCGTTCACTTCCTCACTCGTTCACTTCCTCACTCGTTCACTTCCTCACTCGTTCACTTCCTCACTCGGTCACTTCCTCACTCGTTCACTTCCTCACTCGTTCACTTCCTCACTCGGTCACTTCCTCACTCGGTTACTTCCTCACTCGGTCACTTCCTGACTCGGTCACTTCCTCACTCGGTCACTTCCTCACTCGGTCACTTCCTCACTCGGTCACTTCCTCACTCGGTTACTTCCTCACTCGGTCACTTCCTGACTCGGTCACTTCCTCACTCGGTCACTTCCTCACTCGGTCACTTCCTCACTCGTTCACTTCCTCACTCGTTCACTTCCTCACTCGTTCACTTCCTGACTCGGTCACTTCCTCACTCGTTCACTTCCTCACTCGTTCACTTCCTGACTTCCTCAATGGTCACTTCTCTTGCTTCCTTGTCTCTAAACTCGTCTCCTCTTCTCACAGCTTGTTACGTCGACATCAGTCTTCAGTGTCAAGACACTCCAGTTTCCCACAGTTCAGTAAACAACATGGCAACAACACCAGACACACACAACTTGACACACACAACATTGTCACTGTTGTGAGTCAGTGCTATAAACAGGAAGTGTGTGTGTGTCGGTTCAACACCTCAACTTCTGAGTGCAGCAACAGGAAGTGATGTCACGTAGGCTGATGCTAGCAGGTGTAGCTCAGATTCTCACTCTGACTCGTGAAGAGTGAGTCGCCTGTGACTCGTGAAAACAGAAATCACTTATATCCTTATGTTCCCTCACTTCTCTCCTTATGTTCCCTCACTTCTCTCCTTCATGTTCTCTCACTTCTCTCCCTATGTTCCCTCACTTATCTCCTTATGTTCCCTCACTTCTCTACTTATGTTCCCTGACTTCTCTCCTTCATGTTCCCTCACTTCCTTCCTTATGTTTCCTCACTTCTCTCCTTATGTTCCCTCACTTCTCTCCTCCATGTTCCCTCACTTCTCTCATTATCTTCCTTCACTTCTCTCCTTATGTTCCTTTATTTATCTCCTTGTTTTCCCTCACTTCTCTCCTTATGTTTCCTCACTTCTCTCCTTCATGTTCCCTCACTTCTCTCCTTATGTTTCCTCACTTCTCTCCTTCATGTTCCCTCACTTCTCTCCTTATGTTCCCTCACTTCTCTCCTTCATGTTCCCTCACTTCTCTCCTTATGTTCCCTCACTTCTCTCCTTCATGTTTCTTTATTTCTCTCCTTATTTTCCCTCACTTCTCTCCTTATGTTCCCTCACTTCTCTCATTATGTTCCCTCACTTCTCTCCTTCATGTTCCCTTATTTCTCTCCTTATGTTCCCTCACTTCTCTCCTTATGTTCCCTCACTTCTCACCTTATGTTCCCTCACTTCTCTTGTTATGTTCTCTTACTTCTCTCATTATGTTCCCTCACTTCTCTCCTTCATGTTCCCTCACTTCTCTCCTTATGTTCCCTCACTTCTCTCCTTCTGTTCCCTCACTTCTCTCCTTATGTTCCCTCACTTCTTTCGTTATGTTCCCTCACTTCTCTCCTTATGTTCCCTCACTTCTTTCGTTATGTTCCCTCACTTCTCTCCTTCATGTTCCCTCACTTCTCTCCTTATGTTCCCTCACTTCTCTCCTTCTGTTCCCTCACTTCTCTCCTTATGTTCCCTCACTTCTTTCGTTATGTTCCCTCACTTCTCTCCTTATGTTCCCTCACTTCTTTCGTTATGTTCCCTCACTTCTCTCCTTTTGTTCCCTCACTTCTCTCCTTATGTTCCCTCACTTCTCTCCTTATGTTCCCTCACTTCTCTCGTTATGTTCCCTCACTTCTCTCGTTATGTTCCCTCACTTCTCTCGTTATGTTCCCTCACTTATCTCCTTCATGTTCCCTCACTTCTCTCCTTATGTTTCCTCACTTCTCTCCTTATGTTTCCTCACTTCTCTCCTTATGTTTCCTCACTTCTCTCCTTCATGTTCCCTCACTTATCTCCTTCATGTTCCCTCACTTTTCTCCTTATGTTCCTTTATTTATCTCCTTGTTTTCCCTCACTTCTCTCCTTATGTTTCCTCACTTCTCTCCTTCATGTTCCCTCACTTCTCTCCTTATGTTCCCTCACTTCTCTCCTTCATGTTCCCTCACTTCTCTCCTTATGTTCCCTCACTTCTCTCCTTCATGTTTCTTTATTTCTCTCCTTATTTTCCCTCACTTCTCTCCTTATGTTCCCTCACTTCTCTCCTTATGTTCCCTCACTTCTCACCTTATGTTCCCTCACTTCTCTCCTTCATGTTCCCTCACTTCTCTCCTTATGTTCCCTCACTTCTCTCCTTCATGTTTCTTTATTTCTCTCCTTATTTTCCCTCACTTCTCTCCTTATGTTCCCTCACTTCTCTCATTATGTTCCCTCACTTCTCTCCTTCATATTCCCTTATTTCTCTCCTTATGTTCCCTCACTTCTCTCCTTATGTTCCCTCACTTCTCACCTTATGTTCCCTCACTTCTCTTGTTATGTTCTCTTACTTCTCTCGTTATGTTCCCTCACTTCTCTCCTTCATGTTCCCTCACTTCTCTCCTTATGTTCCCTCACTTCTCTCCTTCTGTTCCCTCACTTCTCTCCTTATGTTCCCTCACTTCTCTCGTTATGTTCCCTCACTTCTCTCCTTTTGTTCCCTCACTTCTCTCCTTATGTTCCCTCACTTCTCTCCTTGTGTTCCCTCACTTCTCTCGTTATGTTCCCTCACTTCTCTCGTTATGTTCCCTCACTTCTCTCGTTATGTTCCCTCACTTATCTCCTTCATGTTCCCTCACTTCTCTCCTTATGTTTCCTCACTTCTCTCCTTATGTTTCCTCACTTCTCTCCTTATGTTTCCTCACTTCTCTCCTTCATGTTCCCTCACTTATCTCCTTCATGTTCCCTCACTTCTCTCCTTATGTTTCCTCACTTCTCTCCTTATGTTCCCTCACTTCTCTCCTTATGTTCCCTCACTTATATCCTTATGTTCCCTCACTTCTCTCCTTATGTTCCCTCACTTATCTCCTTCATGTTCTCTCACTTCTCTCCCTATGTTCCCTCACTTATCTCCTTATGTTCCCTCACTTCTCTCCTTATGTTCCCTCACTTCTCTCATTATGTTCCCTCACTTCTCTCCTTCATGTTCCCTTATTTCTCTCGTTATGTTCCCTCACTTCTCTCCTTATGTTCCCTCACTTCTCACCTTATGTTCCCTTACTTCTCTTGTTATGTTCCCTTACTTCTCTCGTTATGTTCCCTCACTTCTCTCCTTCATGTTCCCTCACTTCTCTCCTTATGTTCCCTCACTTCTCTCCTTATGTTCCCTCACTTCTCTCATTATGTTCCCTCACTTCTCTCCTTATGTTCCCTCACTTCTCTCGTTATGTTCCCTCACTTCTCTCGTTATGTTCCCTCACTTCTCTCCTTATGTTTCCTCACTTCTCTCCTTATGTTTCCTCACTTCTCTCCTTCATGTTCCCTCACTTCTCTCCTTCATTTTCCCTCACTTCTCTCCTTATGTTTCCTCACTTCTCTCCTTCATGTTCCCTCACTTCTCTCCTTCATTTTCCCTCACTTCTCTCCTTATGTTTCCTCACTTCTCTCCTTATGTTCCCTCACTTCTCTTCTTATGTTCCCTCACTTATATCCTTATGTTCCTTCACTTCTCTCCTCATGTTCCCTCACTTCTCTCCTTCATGTTCTCTCACTTCTCTCCCTATGTTCCCTCACTTATCTCCTTATGTTCCCTCACTTCTCTCCTTATGTTCCCTCACTTCTCTCCTTCATGTTCCCTCACCTCTCTCGTTATGTTCCCTCACTTCTCTCGTTATGTTCCCTCACTTCTCTCGTTATCTTCCCTCACTTCTCTCCTTTTGTTCCCTCACTTCTCTCCTTATGTTCCCTCACTTCTCTCGTTATGTTCCCTCACTTATCTCCTTCATGTTCCCTCACTTATCTCCTTATGTTCCCTCACTTCTCTCCTTATGTTCCCTCACTTCTCTTGTTATGTTCCCTCACTTCTCTCCTTATGTTCCCTCACTTCTCTTGTTATGTTCCCTCACTTCTCTCCTTATGTTCCCTCACTTCTCTCGTTATGTTCCCTCACTTCTCTTGTTATGTTCCCTCACCTCTGAGCCTGGTCTTCTCCCTGAAAGGTCAGACTTGTTTTCACGTTGTTGTTTTTGTCGTCGATGTTGTTGTCGATAAAGCTTTGGCTGCGAGCTCGTCCTGCAGTAAATGTTTGATGAGAGTCGACAGTAAAAAATGATGTTTCGCTCGTTTCGCCTCAAGTTTCTCACTGCAGCGCCGCGAGCAGGAGCCCCAGGCTTCTGTGGTCACGTGATCTGGTTTCACGTGATCTCTGGTCATGTGATCTGCAGTCACGTGATCTGCGGTCATGTGATCTCTGGTCATGTGATCTCTGGTCATGTGATCTGTGGTCATGTGATCTCTGGTCATGTGATCTCTGGTCATGTGATCTGCAGTCACGTGATCTGCGGTCATGTGATCTCTGGTCATGTGATCTCTGGTCATGTGATCTGTGGTCACGTGATCTGTGGTCACATGGTCATGTGATCTGTGGTCACGTGTTCATGTGATCTGTGTGTGTGTGTGTTCAAAGACTGTAGGAAATCCTGGCATTTGTGTTGAATTCACCGGTGTAGCTACATGTTCTGTCGCCACTTCCTGCGCGATGACATCACTTCCTGCGCGATGACATCACTTCCTGCGCGATGACATCACACAATGGAACGTCTCTTTAATTTGTTATGGTTTAAAGAAACGTTTACATTTTACTTTTTACACATAAAACATTTATATCGACAAGAAGACGATCTTCGTCAACATGATCACGTTCTTTCATTTCCTGGTCTGACGATCATGTGACTTTGACGTGCGCGTCACATGTGACGAAGCCTCTGATTGGCTGCTTTAATGTTACAATTAACAACATAAAACCTCATATTTTACAGTTTTTGTTAAGAGAAAAAATCACAAGTGACTAAAGTTGTGTGTCCTCAGGTGTGACTACAGTTGTGTGTCCTCAGGTGTGACTAAAGTTGTGTGTCCTCAGGTGTGACTAAAGTTGTGTGTCCTCAGGTGTGACTACAGTTGTGTGTCCTCAGGTGTGACTACAGTTGTGTGTCCTCAGGTGTGACTACAGTTGTGTGTCCTCAGGTGTGACTAAAGTTGTGTGTCCTCAGGTGTGACTAAAGTTGTGTGTCCTCAGGTGTGACTACAGTTGTGTGTCCTCAAGTGTAGCTAAAGTTGTGTGTCCTCAGGTGGGACTACAGTTGTGTGTCCTCAAGTGTAGCTAAAGTTGTGTCTTCGGGTGTGACTACAGTTGTGTGTCCTCAAGTGTAGCTAAAGTTGTGTGTCCTCAAGTGTGACTAAAGTTGTGTGTCCTCAGGTGTGACTACAGTTGTGTGTCCTCAAGTGTAGCTAAAGTTGTGTGTCCTCAAGTGTGACTAAAGTTGTGTGTCCTCAGGTGTGACTACAGTTGTGTGCCCTTGAGTGTGACTAAAGTTGTGTGTCCTCAGGTGTGACTAAAGGTGTGTGTCCTCAGGTGTGATTACAGTTGTGTGTCCTCAAGTGTAGCTAAAGTTGTGTGTCCTCAAGTGTAGCTAAAGTTGTGTGTCCTCAGGTGGGACTACAGTTGTGTGTCCTCAAGTGTAGCTAAAGTTGTGTCTTCGGGTGTGACTACAGTTGTGTGTCCTCAAGTGTAGCTAAAGTTGTGTGTCCTCAAGTGTGACTAAAGTTGTGTGTCCTCAGGTGTGACTACAGTTGTGTGTCCTCAAGTGTAGCTAAAGTTGTGTGTCCTCAAGTGTGACTAAAGTTGTGTGTCCTCAGGTGTGACTACAGTTGTGTGCCCTTGAGTGTGACTAAAGTTGTGTGTCCTCAAGTGTGACTAAAGTTGTGTGTCCTCAAGTGTGACTACAGTTGTGTGTCCTCGAGTGTAGCTAAAGTTGTGTCCTCAAGTGTGACTACAGTTGTGTGTCCTCAGGTGTAGCTAAGGTTCTGTGTCCTCAGGTGTAGCTAAAGTTGTGTGACTAAAGTTGTGTGTCCTCAAGTGTAGCTAAAGTTGTGTGACTAAAGTTGTGTGTCCTCAAGTGTAGCTAAAGTTGTGTGTCCTCATGTGTGACTACAGTTGTGTGACCTCAGGTGTGACTACAGTTGTGTGTCCTCGAGTGTAGCTAAAGTTGTGTCCTCAAGTGTGACTACAGTTGTGTGTCCTCAGGTGCGACTTAAGTTCTGTGTCCTCAAGTGTAGCTAAAGTTGTGTGACTAAAGTTGTGTGTCCTCAAGCGTAGCTAAAGTTGTGTGTCCTCAAGTGTAGCTAAAGTTGCGTGACTAAAGTTGTGTGTCCTCAGGTGTGACTACAGTTGTGTGTCCTCAAGTATAGCTAAAGTTGTGTGTCCTCAAGTGTAGCTAAAGTTGTGTGTCCTCAGGTGTGACTACAGTTGTGTGTCCTCAAGTGTAGCTAAGGTTGTGTGTCCTCAAGTGTAGCTAAAGTTGCGTGACTAAAGTTGTGTGTCCTCAAGCGTAGCTAAAGTTATGTGTCCTCAAGTGTAGCTAAAGTTGTGTGACTAAAGTTGTGTGTCCTCAAGTGTAGCTAAAGTTGTGTGTCCTCAAGTGTAGCTAAAGTTGTGTGTCCTCATGTGTGACTACAGTTGTGTGTCCTCAGGTGCGACTAAAGTTGTGTGTCCTCAAGTGTAGCTAAAGTTGTGTGTCCTCAAGTGTAGCTAAGGTTGTGTGTCCTCAGGTGCGACTAAAGTTGTGTGTCCTCAGGTGTGACTACAGTTGTGTGACCTCAGGTGTGACTACAGTTGTGTGTCCTCAGGTGTAGCTGAAGTTGTGTGACTAAAGTTGTGTGTCCTCAGGTGTGATTACAGTTGTGTCTCCTCGAGTGTGACTAAAGTTGTGTGTCCTCAAGAGTGACTAAAGTTGTGTGTCCTCAAGTGTGACTACAGTTGTGTGTCCTCAAGTGTAGCTAAAGTTGTGTGTCCTCAGGTGTAGCTAAAGTTGTGTGTCCTCAGGTGTGACTACAGTTGTGTGTCCTCAAGTGTGACTACAGTTGTGTGTCCTCAAGTGTAGCTAAAGTTGTGTGTCCTCAGGTGTAGCTAAAGTTGTGTGTCCTCAGGTGTGACTAAAGTTGTGTGTCCTCAGGTGTGACTAAAGTTGTGTGTCCTCAGGTGTGACTAGAGTTGTGTGTCCTCAAGTTTAGCTAAAGTTGTGTGTCCTCAGGTGTGACTAAAGTTGTGTGTCCTCAGGTGTGACTAAAGTTGTGTGTCCTCAGGTGTGATTACAGTTGTGTGTCCTCAAGTGTAGCTAA
>NW_028258901.1:0-18000 GCF_982586985.1 Callionymus lyra
AAAACTCCACAATTTTTTATTTTTTTTTAGCTCTTCAAAACTCAAATTTTTTTTATTTTTTTTTTACCTCTTCAAAACTCCAATTTTTTTTTTTTTTTTTACCTCTTCAAAACTCCAACATTGATTTTTGGTTGCTTTTTTTACCTCTTCAAAACTCCGAATTTTTTTTTTCCTCTTCAAACTCAATTTTTTTTTTTTTTTTTCTCTTCAAAACTCCAAATTTTTTTTTTTTTTTTTACCTCTTCAAAACTCCAATTTTTTTTTTTTTTACCTCTTCAAAACTCCAACTTTTTTTTTTTTTTTTTACCTCTTCAAAACTCAATTTTTTTTTTTTTTTTACCTCTTCAAAACTACACAAATTTTTTTATTTATTTTTTTTACCTCTTCAAAACTCTATTTTTTTTTTTTTTTTTTTACCTCTTCAAAACTCCACAAATTTTTTTATTAATTTTTTTTACCTCTTCAAAACTCCAACTTTTTTTTTTTTTTACCTCTTCAAAACTCCAACTTTTTTTTTTTTTTTACCTATTCAAAACTCCTAAATTTTTTATTTTTTTTTTACCTCTTCAAAACTCCAACATTGATTTTTTGTTCCTTTTTTTTCCTCTTCAAAACTCCACAATTTTTTTTTTTTTTTTTTTTACCTCTTCAAAACTCCACAATTTTTTTTTTTTTTTTTACCTCTTCAAAACTCCTAAATTTTTTTTATTTTTTTTTCCTCTTCAAAACTCCAACATTGATTTTTTGTTCCTTTTTTTACCTCTTTAAAACTCAATTTTTTTTAATTTTTTTTTTACCTCTTCAAAACTCCAACTTTTTTTCTTTTTTTTACCTCTTCAAAACTCCACAATTTTTTTTTTTTTTTTTTACCTCTTCAAAACTCCAACTTTGATTTTTTGTTCCTTTTTTTACCTCTTCAAAACTCCACAATTTTTTTTTTTTTTTTTTTACCTCTTCAAAACTCCAACTTTTTATTTTTTTTTACCTCTTCAAAACTCTACAATTTTTTTTTTTTTTTTTTTTTACCTCTTCAAAACTCCAACATTGATTTTTTGTTCCTTTTTTTACCTCTTCAAAACTCCAACTTTTTTTTTTTTTTTACCTCTTCAAAACTCAATTTTTTTTTATTTTTTTTTTACCTCTTCAAAACTCCAACTTTTTTTTTTTTTTACCTCTTCAAAACTCCACAATTTTTTTTTTTTTTTTTTTACCTCTTCAAAACTCCAACTTTTTTTTTTTTTTACCTATTCAAAACTCCTAAATTTTTTTTTTTTTTTTTACCTCTTCAAAACTCCAACATTGATTTTTTGTTCCTTTTTTTACCTCTTCAAAACTCCACAATTTTTTTTTTTTTTTTTTTTACCTCTTCAAAACTCTACAATTTTTTTTTTTTTTTTTTTTACCTCTTCAAAACTCCAACATTGATTTTTTGTTCCTTTTTTTACCTCTTCAAAACTCCAACTTTTTTTTTTTTTTTACCTCTTCAAAACTCAATTTATTTTTTTATTTTTTTTTTACCTCTTCAAAACTCCAACATTGATTTTTTGTTCCTTTTTTTACCTCTTCAAAACTCCAACTTTTTTTTTTTTTTTACCTATTCAAAACTCAATTTTTTTTTTTTTTTTTTTTTACCTCTTCAAAACTCCAACATTGATTTTTTGTTCCTTTTTTTACCTCTTCAAAACTCCTCAATTTTTTTTTTTTTTTACCTCTTCAAAACTCCACAATTTTTTTTTTTTTTTTACCTATTCAAAACTCCTAAATTTTTTTTTTTTTTTTTTACCTCTTCAAAACTCCAACATTGATTTTTTGTTCCTTTTTTTACCTCTTCAAAACTCCAACTTTTTTTTTTTTTTACCTCTTCAAAACTCAACTTTTTTTTTTTTTTTTTTTACCTCTTCAAAACTCCAACTTTTTATTTTTTTTTACCTCTTCAAAACTCTACAATTTTTTTTTTTACCTCTTCAAAACTCCAACATTATTTTTTTTTTTTTACCTCTTCAAAACTCCAACATTGATTTTTTGTTCCTTTTTTTACCTCTTCAAAACTCCAACTTTTTTTTTTTTTTACCTCTTCAAAACTGCAATTTTTTTTTTTTTTTTTTACCTCTTCAAAACTCCACAATTTTTTTTTTTTTTTTTTTACCTCTTCAAAACTCCAACTTTTTTTTTTTTTTTTTTTACCTCTTCAAAACTCCAACATTGATTTTTTGTTCCTTTTTTTACCTCTTCAAAACTCAATTTTTTTTTATTTTTTTTTTACCTCTTCAAAACTCCAACTTTTTTTTTTTTTTTACCTCTTCAAAACTCCACAATTTTTTTTTTTTTTTTTTTACCTCTTCAAAACTCCAACTTTTTTTTTTTTTTTACCTCTTCAAAACTCTACAATTTTTTTTTTTACCTCTTCAAAACTCCAACTTTTTATTTGTTTTTACCTCTTCAAAACTCTACAATTTTTTTTTTACCTCTTCAAAACTCCAACATTATTTTTTTTTTTTTACCTCTTCAAAACTCCAACATTATTTTTTTTTTTTTACCTCTTCAAAACTCCAACTTTTTTTTTTTTTTTTACCTCTTCAAAACTCAATTTTTTTTATTTTTTTTTTACCTCTTCAAAACTCCACAATTTTTTTTTTTTTTTTTTTACCTCTTCAAAACTCCAACTTTTTTTTTTTTTTTTACCTCTTCAAAACTCAATTTTTTTTTTTTTTTTACCTCTTCAAAACTCCACAAATTTTTTTATTTATTTTTTTTACCTCTTCAAAACTCAATTTTTTTTTTTTTTACCTCTTCAAAACTCCACAAATTTTTTTATTAATTTTTTTTACCTCTTCAAAACTCCAACTTTTTTTTTTTTTTACCTCTTCAAAACTCCAACTTTTTTTTTTTTTTAACCTATTCAAAACTCCTACATTTTTTTTTTTTTTTTACCTCTTCAAAACTCCAACTTTTTTTTTTTTTTACCTCTTCAAAACTCCACAATTTTTTTTTTTTTACCTCTTCAAAACTCCAACTTTTTTTTTTTTTTTTTACCTATTCAAAACTCAAATTTTTTGTTCCTTTTTTTTCCTCTTCAAAACTCCACAATTTTTTTTTTTTTTTTTTTTTACCTCTTCAAAACTCCACAATTCTTTTTTTTTTTTTTACCTCTTCAAAACTCCTAAATTTTTTTTTCCTCTTCAAAACTCCAACATTGATTTTTGTTCCTTTTTTTACCTCTTCAAAACTCCAACTTTTTTCTTTTTTTTTACCTCTTCAAAACTCTATTTTTTTTTTTTTTTTTACCTCTTCAAAACTCCACAAATTTTTTTATTTATTTTTTTTACCTCTTCAAAACTCCAACTTTTTTTTTTTTTTTTTTACCTCATCAAAACTCCAACTTTTTTTTTTTTTTTTTACCTCTTCAAAACTCCTAAATTATTTTTATTTTTTTTTTACCTCTTCAAAACTCCACAATTTTTTTTTTTTTTTTACCTCTTCAAAACTCCAACATTAATTTTTTTTTTACCTCTTCAAAACTCCTAAATTTTTTTTTTTTTTTACCTCTTCAAAACTCCACAATTTTTTTTTTTTTACCTCTTCAAAACTCCACAATTTTTTTTTTTTTTTTTTTACCTCTTCAAAACTCCAACTTTTTTTTTTTTTTACCTATTCAAAACTCCTAAATTTTTTATTTTTTTTTTACCTCTTCAAAACTCCAACATTGATTTTTTGTTCCTTTTTTTACCTCTTCAAAACTCCACAATTTTTTTTTTTTTTTTTTTTACCTCTTCAAAACTCCAACTTTTTATTTTTTTTTACCTCTTCAAAACTCTACAATTTTTTTATTTATTTTTTTTACCTCTTCAAAACTCCAACTTTTTTTTTTTTTTTTTACCTCTTCAAAACTCCAACTTTTTTTTTTTTTTTTTTACCTCTTCAAAACTCCAACATTGATTTTTTGTTGCTTTTTTTACCTCTTCAAAACTCCAATTTATTTTTATTTTTTTTACCTCTTCAAAACTCCACAAATTTTTTTATTTATTTTTTTTACCTCTTCAAAACTCCAACTTTTTTATTTATTTTTTTACCTCTTCAAAACTCCTAAATTTTTTTTTTTTTTTTTTACCTCTTCAAAACTCCACAATTTTTTTTTTTTTTTTTTACCTCTTCAAAACTCCTAAATTTTTTTTTTTTTTACCTCTTCAAAACTCCACAATTTTTTTTTTTTTTTTTACCTATTCAAAACTCCTAAATTTTTTTTTTTTTTTTTTTACCTCTTCAAAACTCCAACATTGATTTTTTGTTCCTTTTTTTACCTCTTCAAAACTCCAACTTTTTTTTTTTTTTACCTCTTCAAAACTCAACTTTTTTTTTTTTTTTTTTTACCTCTTCAAAACTCCAACTTTTTATTTTTTTTTACCTCTTCAAAACTCTACAATTTTTTTTTTTACCTCTTCAAAACTCCAACATTATTTTTTTTTTTTTACCTCTTCAAAACTCCAACATTGATTTTTTGTTCCTTTTTTTACCTCTTCAAAACTCCAACTTTTTTTTTTTTTTACCTCTTCAAAACTCCAACTTTTTTTTTTTTTTTTTTACCTCTTCAAAACTCCACAATTTTTTTTATTTTTTTTTTTTACCTCTTCAAAACTCCAACTTTTTTTTTTTTTTTTTTACCTCTTCAAAACTCCACAATTTTTTTTATTTTTTTTTTTTACCTCTTCAAAACTCCAACTTTTTTTTTATTTTTTTTTACCTCTTCAAAACTCCAACATTGATTTTTTGTTCCTTTTTTTACCTCTTCAAAACTCTATTTTTTTTTATTTTTTTTTTACCTCTTCAAAACTCCAACTTTTTTTTTTTTTTACCTCTTCAAAACTCCACAATTTTTTTTTTTTTTTTTTTACCTCTTCAAAACTCCAACTTTTTTTTTTTTTTTACCTCTTCAAAACTCTACAATTTTTTTTTTTACCTCTTCAAAACTCCAACATTATTATTATTTTTTTTTTTACCTCTTCAAAACTCCAACTTTTTTTTTTTTTTTTTACCTCTTCAAAACTCCACAATTTTTTTTATTTTTTTTTTTTACCTCTTCAAAACTCCAACTTTTTTTTTTTTTTTTTTTACCTCTTCAAAACTCCAACATTGATTTTTTGTTCTTTTTTTTACCTCTTCAAAACTCAATTTTTTTTAATTTTTTTTTTACCTCTTCAAAACTCCAACTTTTTTTTTTTTTTACCTCTTCAAAACTCCAACATTGATTTTTTGTTCCTTTTTTTACCTCTTCAAAACTCCAACTTTTTTTTTTTTTACCTCTTCAAAACTCCAACTTTTTTTTTTTTTTTTTACCTCTTCAAAACTCCACAATTTTTTTTATTTTTTTTTTTTACCTCTTCAAAACTCCAACTTTTTTTTTTTTTTTTTTTTACCTCTTCAAAACTCCAACATTGATTTTTTGTTCCTTTTTTTACCTCTTCAAAACTCAATTTTTTTTATTTTTTTTTTTACCTCTTCAAAACTCCAACTTTTTTTTTTTTTTACCTCTTCAAAACTCCACAATTTTTTTTTTTTTTTTTTTACCTCTTCAAAACTCCAACTTTTTTTTTTTTTTTACCTCTTCAAAACTCTACAATTTTTTTTTTTACCTCTTCAAAACTCCAACATTATTATTATTTTTTTTTTTACCTCTTCAAAACTCCAACTTTTTTTTTTTTTTTTTTACCTCTTCAAAACTCCACAATTTTTTTTTTTTCTTTTTTTTTACCTCTTCAAAACTCCAATTTTTTTTTTTTTTTTTTACCTCTTCAAAACTCCAACATTGATTTTTTGTTCTTTTTTTTACCTCTTCAAAACTCAATTTTTTTTTTTTTTTTTTTTACCTCTTCAAAACTCCAACTTTTTTTTTTTTTTTTTACCTCTTCAAAACTCCACAATTTTTTTTATTTTTTTTTTTTACCTCTTCAAAACTCCAACTTTTTTTTTTTTTTTTTTTACCTCTTCAAAACTCCAACATTGATTTTTTGTTCTTTTTTTTACCTCTTCAAAACTCAATTTTTTTTAATTTTTTTTTTACCTCTTCAAAACTCCAACTTTTTTTTTTTTTTACCTCTTCAAAACTCCAACATTGATTTTTTGTTCCTTTTTTTACCTCTTCAAAACTCCAACTTTTTTTTTTTTTTACCTCTTCAAAACTCCAACTTTTTTTTTTTTTTTTTTACCTCTTCAAAACTCCACAATTTTTTTTATTTTTTTTTTTTACCTCTTCAAAACTCCAACTTTTTTTTTTTTTTTTTTTTACCTCTTCAAAACTCCAACATTGATTTTTTGTTCCTTTTTTTACCTCTTCAAAACTCAATTTTTTTTTTTTTTTTTTTTACCTCTTCAAAACTCCAACTTTTTTTTTTTTTTACCTCTTCAAAACTCCACAATTTTTTTTTTTTTTTTTTACCTCTTCAAAACTCCAACTTTTTTTTTTTTTTTACCTCTTCAAAACTCTACAATTTTTTTTTTTACCTCTTCAAAACTCCAACATTATTATTATTTTTTTTTTTACCTCTTCAAAACTCCAACTTTTTTTTTTTTTTTTTTACCTCTTCAAAACTCCACAATTTTTTTTTTTTCTTTTTTTTTACCTCTTCAAAACTCCAATTTTTTTTTTTTTTTTTACCTCTTCAAAACTCCAACATTGATTTTTTGTTCTTTTTTTTACCTCTTCAAAACTCAATTTTTTTTTTTTTTTTTTTTACCTCTTCAAAACTCCAACTTTTTTTTTTTTTTACCTCTTCAAAACTCCAACATTGATTTTTTGTTCCTTTTTTTACCTCTTCAAAACTCCAACTTTTTTTTTTTTTTACCTCTTCAAAACTCCAACTTTTTTTTTTTTTTTTTACCTCTTCAAAACTCCACAATTTTTTTTATTTTTTTTTTTACCTCTTCAAAACTCCAACTTTTTTTTTTTTTTTTTTTACCTCTTCAAAACTCCAACATTGATTTTTTGTTCCTTTTTTTACCTCTTCAAAACTCTATTTTTTTTTATTTTTTTTTTACCTCTTGAAAACTCCAACTTTTTTTTTTTTTTACCTCTTCAAAACTCCACAATTTTTTTTTTTTTTTTTTACCTCTTCAAAACTCCACAATTTTTTTTTTTTTTTTTTACCTCTTCAAAACTCCAACTTTTTTTTTTTTTTTTACCTCTTCAAAACTCCACAATTTTTTTTTTTTTTACCTCTTCAAAACTCCTAAATTTTTTTTTTTTTTACCTCTTCAAAACTCCAATTTTTTTTTTTTTTTTTTTTACCTCTTCAAAACTCCACAATTTTTTTTATATTTTTTTTACCTATTCAAAACTCCAACATTGATTTTTTGTTCCTTTTTTTACCTCTTCAAAACTCCAACTTTTTTTTTTTTTTTACCTCTTCAAAACTCAATTTTTTTTTATTTTTTTTTACCTCTTCAAAACTCCATAATTTTTTTTCTTTTTTTTTTTTACCTCTTCAAAACTCAATTTTTTTTTTTACCTATTCAAATTCCTAAATTTTTTTTTTTTTTTTTTTACCTCTTCAAAACTCCAACATTGATTTTTTGTTCCTTTTTTTTCCTCTTCAAAACTCCACAATTTTTTTTTTTTTTTTTTTTACCTCTTCAAAACTCCACAATTATTATTTTTTTTCTTTACCTCTTCAAAACTCCTAAATTTTTTTTATTTTTTTTTCCTGTTCAAAACTCCAACATTGATTTTTTGTTCCTTTTTTTACCTCTTCAAAACTCAATTTTTTTTTTTTACCTCTTCAAAACTCCACAATTTTTTATTTTTTTTTAGCTCTTCAAAACTCAAATTTTTTTTTTTTTTTTTTACCTCTTCAAAACTCCAATTTTTTTTTTTTTTTTTACCTCTTCAAAACTCCAACATTGATTTTTGGTTGCTTTTTTTACCTCTTCAAAACTCCGAATTTTTTTTTTCCTCTTCAAAACTCAATTTTTTTTTTTTTTTTTACCTCTTCAAAACTCCAAATTTTTTTTTTTTTTTTTTACCTCTTCAAAACTCAAATTTTTTTTTTTTTTACCTCTTCAAAACTCCAACTTTTTTTTTTTTTTTTTACCTCTTCAAAACTCAATTTTTTTTTTTTTTTTACCTCTTCAAAACTACACAAATTTTTTTATTTATTTTTTTTACCTCTTCAAAACTCTATTTTTTTTATTTTTTTTTTACCTCTTCAAAACTCCACAAATTTTTTTATTTTTTTTTTTACCTCTTCAAAACTCCAACATTGATTTTTTGTTCCTTTTTTTACCTCTTCAAAACTCCAACTTTTTTTTTTTTTTTACCTCTTCAAAACTCAATTTATTTTTTTATTTTTTTTTTACCTCTTCAAAACTCCAACATTGATTTTTTGTTCCTTTTTTTACCTCTTCAAAACTCCAACTTTTTTTTTTTTTTTACCTATTCAAAACTCAATTTTTTTTTTTTTTTTTTTTACCTCTTCAAAACTCCAACATTGATTTTTTGTTCCTTTTTTTACCTCTTCAAAACTCCTCAATTTTTTTTTTTTTACCTCTTCAAAACTCCACAATTTTTTTTTTTTTTTTTACCTATTCAAAACTCCTAAATTTTTTTTTTTTTTTTTTACCTCTTCAAAACTCCAACATTGATTTTTTGTTCCTTTTTTTACCTCTTCAAAACTCCAACTTTTTTTTTTTTTACCTCTTCAAAACTCAACTTTTTTTTTTTTTTTTTTACCTCTTCAAAACTCCAACTTTTTATTTTTTTTTACCTCTTCAAAACTCTACAATTTTTTTTTTACCTCTTCAAAACTCCAACATTATTTTTTTTTTTTTACCTCTTCAAAACTCCAACATTGATTTTTTGTTCCTTTTTTTACCTCTTCAAAACTCCAACTTTTTTTTTTTTTTACCTCTTCAAAACTCCAACTTTTTTTTTTTTTTTTTACCTCTTCAAAACTCCACAATTTTTTTTTTTTTTTTTTACCTCTTCAAAACTCCAACTTTTTTTTTTTTTTTTTTTACCTCTTCAAAACTCCAACATTGATTTTTGTTCCTTTTTTTACCTCTTCAAAACTCAATTTTTTTTTATTTTTTTTTTACCTCTTCAAAACTCCAACTTTTTTTTTTTTTTTTACCTCTTCAAAACTCCACAATTTTTTTTTTTTTTTTTTACCTCTTCAAAACTCCAACTTTTTTTTTTTTTTTACCTCTTCAAAACTCTACAATTTTTTTTTTTACCTCTTCAAAACTCCAACTTTTTATTTGTTTTTACCTCTTCAAAACTCCAACATTATTTTTTTTTTTTTACCTCTTCAAAACTCCAACATTATTTTTTTTTTTTTACCTCTTCAAAACTCCAACTTTTTTTTTTTTTTTTACCTCTTCAAAACTCAATTTTTTTTATTTTTTTTTTACCTCTTCAAAACTCCACAATTTTTTTTTTTTTTTTTTACCTCTTCAAAACTCCAACTTTTTTTTTTTTTTTGACCTCTTCAAAACTCAATTTTTTTTTTTTTTTTACCTCTTCAAAACTCCACAAATTTTTTTATTTATTTTTTTTACCTCTTCAAAACTCAATTTTTTTTTTTTTACCTCTTCAAAACTCCACAAATTTTTTTATTTATTTTTTTTACCTCTTCAAAACTCCAACTTTTTTTTTTTTTTTTTTACCTCATCAAAACTCCAACTTTTTTTTTTTTTTTTTACCTCTTCAAAACTCCTAAATTATTTTTATTTTTTTTTTACCTCTTCAAAACTCCACAATTTTTTTTTTTTTTTACCTCTTCAAAACTCCAACATTAATTTTTTTTTTACCTCTTCAAAACTCCTAAATTTTTTTTTTTTTTTACCTCTTCAAAACTCCACAATTTTTTTTTTTTTACCTCTTCAAAACTCCACAATTTTTTTTTTTTACCTCTTCAAAACTCCACAATTTTTTTTTTTTTTTTTTACCTCTTCAAAACTCCAACTTTTTTTTTTTTTTACCTATTCAAAACTCCTAAATTTTTTATTTTTTTTTTACCTCTTCAAAACTCCAACATTGATTTTTTGTTCCTTTTTTTACCTCTTCAAAACTCCACAATTTTTTTTTTTTTTTTTTTTTACCTCTTCAAAACTCCAACTTTTTATTTTTTTTTACCTCTTCAAAACTCTACAATTTTTTTATTTATTTTTTTTACCTCTTCAAAACTCCAACTTTTTTTTTTTTTTTTTACCTCTTCAAAACTCCAACTTTTTTTTTTTTTTTTTTACCTCTTCAAAACTCCAACATTGATTTTTTGTTGCTTTTTTTACCTCTTCAAAACTCCAATTTATTTTTTTTTTTTTTACCTCTTCAAAACTCCACAAATTTTTTTATTTATTTTTTTTACCTCTTCAAAACTCCAACTTTTTTATTTATTTTTTTACCTCTTCAAAACTCCTAAATTTTTTTATTTTTTTTTTTTACCTCTTCAAAACTCCACAATTTTTTTTTTTTTTTTTTACCTCTTCAAAACTCCTAAATTTTTTTTTTTTTTACCTCTTCAAAACTCCACAATTTTTTTTTTTTTTTTTACCTATTCAAAACTCCTAAATTTTTTTTTTTTTTTTTTTACCTCTTCAAAACTCCAACATTGATTTTTTGTTCCTTTTTTTACCTCTTCAAAACTCCAACTTTTTTTTTTTTTTACCTCTTCAAAACTCAACTTTTTTTTTTTTTTTTTTTACCTCTTCAAAACTCCAACTTTTTATTTTTTTTTACCTCTTCAAAACTCTACAATTTTTTTTTTTACCTCTTCAAAACTCCAACATTATTTTTTTTTTTTTACCTCTTCAAAACTCCAACATTGATTTTTTGTTCCTTTTTTTACCTCTTCAAAACTCCAACTTTTTTTTTTTTTTACCTCTTCAAAACTCCAACTTTTTTTTTTTTTTTTTTACCTCTTCAAAACTCCACAATTTTTTTTATTTTTTTTTTTACCTCTTCAAAACTCCAACTTTTTTTTTATTTTTTTTACCTCTTCAAAACTCCACAATTTTTATTTTTTTTTTTTTTTACCTCTTCAAAACTCCAACTTTTTTTTTATTTTTTTTTACCTCTTCAAAACTCCAACATTGATTTTTTGTTCCTTTTTTTACCTCTTCAAAACTCTATTTTTTTTTATTTTTTTTTTACCTCTTCAAAACTCCAACTTTTTTTTTTTTTTACCTCTTCAAAACTACACAAATTTTTTTATTTTTTTTTTTACCTCTTCAAAACTCCAACTTTTTTTTTTTTTTTACCTCTTCAAAACTCTACAATTTTTTTTTTTACCTCTTCAAAACTCCAACATTATTATTTTTTTTTTTACCTCTTCAAAACTCCAACTTTTTTTTTTTTTTTTACCTCTTCAAAACTCCACAATTTTTTTTATTTTTTTTTTTTACCTCTTCAAAACTCCAACTTTTTTTTTTTTTTTTTTTACCTCTTCAAAACTCCAACATTGATTTTTTGTTCTTTTTTTTACCTCTTCAAAACTCAATTTTTTTTAATTTTTTTTTACCTCTTCAAAACTCCAACTTTTTTTTTTTTTTACCTCTTCAAAACTCCAACATTGATTTTTTGTTCCTTTTTTTACCTCTTCAAAACTCCAACTTTTTTTTTTTTTTACCTCTTCAAAACTCCAACTTTTTTTTTTTTTTTTTTACCTCTTCAAAACTCCACAATTTTTTTTATTTTTTTTTTTTACCTCTTCAAAACTCCAACTTTTTTTTTTTTTTTTTTTTACCTCTTCAAAACTCCAACATTGATTTTTTGTTCCTTTTTTTACCTCTTCAAAACTCAATTTTTTTTTATTTTTTTTTTACCTCTTCAAAACTCCAACTTTTTTTTTTTTTTACCTCTTCAAAACTCCACAATTTTTTTTTTTTTTTTTTACCTCTTCAAAACTCCAACTTTTTTTTTTTTTTTACCTCTTCAAAACTCTACAATTTTTTTTTTTACCTCTTCAAAACTCCAACATTATTATTATTTTTTTTTTTACCTCTTCAAAACTCCAACTTTTTTTTTTTTTTTTTTACCTCTTCAAAACTCCAACTTTTTTTTTTTTTTACCTATTCAAAACTCCTAAATTTTTTTTTTTTTTTTTACCTCTTCAGAACTCCAACATTGATTTTTTGTTCCTTTTTTTACCTCTTCAAAACTCCACAATTTTTTTTTTTTTTTTTTTTACCTCTTCAAAACTCTACAATTTTTTTTTTTTTTTTTTTTTCCTCTTCAAAACTCCAACATTGATTTTTTGTTCCTTTTTTTACCTCTTCAAAACTCCAACTTTTTTTTTTTTTTTACCTCTTCAAAACTCAATTTATTTTTTTATTTTTTTTTTACCTCTTCAAAACTCCAACATTGATTTTTTGTTCCTTTTTTTACCTCTTCAAAACTCCAACTTTTTTTTTTTTTTTACCTATTCAAAACTCAATTTTTTTTTTTTTTTTTTTTTACCTCTTCAAAACTCCAACATTGATTTTTTGTTCCTTTTTTTACCTCTTCAAAACTCCTCAATTTTTTTTTTTTTTACCTCTTCAAAACTCCACAATTTTTTTTTTTTTTTTACCTATTCAAAACTCCTAAATTTTTTTTTTTTTTTTTTACCTCTTCAAAACTCCAACATTGATTTTTTGTTCCTTTTTTTACCTCTTCAAAACTCCAACTTTTTTTTTTTTTACCTCTTCAAAACTCAACTTTTTTTTTTTTTTTTTTACCTCTTCAAAACTCCAACTTTTTATTTTTTTTTACCTCTTCAAAACTTTACAATTTTTTTTTTTACCTCTTCAAAACTCCAACATTATTTTTTTTTTTTTACCTCTTCAAAACTCCAACATTGATTTTTTGTTCCTTTTTTTACCTCTTCAAAACTCCAACTTTTTTTTTTTTTTACCTCTTCAAAACTCCAACTTTTTTTTTTTTTTTTTACCTCTTCAAAACTCCACAATTTTTTTTTTTTTTTTTTTACCTCTTCAAAACTCCAACTTTTTTTTTTTTTTTTTTTACCTCTTCAAAACTCCAACATTGATTTTTTGTTCCTTTTTTTACCTCTTCAAAACTCAATTTTTTTTTATTTTTTTTTTACCTCTTCAAAACTCCAACTTTTTTTTTTTTTTTACCTCTTCAAAACTCCACAATTTTTTTTTTTTTTTTTTTACCTCTTCAAAACTCCAACTTTTTTTTTTTTTTTACCTCTTCAAAACTCTACAATTTTTTTTTTTACCTCTTCAAAACTCCAACTTTTTATTTGTTTTTACCTCTTCAAAACTCTACAATTTTTTTTTTACCTCTTCAAAACTCCAACATTATTTTTTTTTTTTTACCTCTTCAAAACTCCAACATTATTTTTTTTTTTTTACCTCTTCAAAACTCCAACTTTTTTTTTTTTTTTTACCTCTTCAAAACTCAATTTTTTTTATTTTTTTTTTACCTCTTCAAAACTCCACAATTTTTTTTTTTTTTTTTTTACCTCTTCAAAACTCCAACTTTTTTTTTTTTTTTTACCTCTTCAAAACTCAATTTTTTTTTTTTTTTTACCTCTTCAAAACTCCACAAATTTTTTTATTTATTTTTTTACCTCTTCAAAACTCAATTTTTTTTTTTTTTACCTCTTCAAAACTCCACAAATTTTTTTATTAATTTTTTTTACCTCTTCAAAACTCCAACTTTTTTTTTTTTTTACCTCTTCAAAACTCCAACTTTTTTTTTTTTTTACCTATTCAAAACTCCTACATTTTTTTTTTTTTTTTACCTCTTCAAAACTCCAACATTGATTTTTTGTTCCTTTTTTTTCCTCTTCAAAACTCCACAATTTTTTTTTTTTTTTTTTTTACCTCTTCAAAACTCCACAATTTTTTTTTTTTTTTTTACCTCTTCAAAACTCCTAAATTTTTTTTTCCTCTTCAAAACTCCAACATTGATTTTTTGTTCCTTTTTTTACCTCTTCAAAACTCCAACTTTTTTCTTTTTTTTTACCTCTTCAAAACTCTATTTTTTTTTTTTTTTTTTACCTCTTCAAAACTCCACAAATTTTTTTATTTATTTTTTTTACCTCTTCAAAACTCCAACTTTTTTTTTTTTTTTTTTACCTCATCAAAACTCCAACTTTTTTTTTTTTTTTTTACCTCTTCAAAACTCCTAAATTATTTTTATTTTTTTTTTACCTCTTCAAAACTCCACAATTTTTTTTTTTTTTTTACCTCTTCAAAACTCCAACATTAATTTTTTTTTTACCTCTTCAAAACTCCTAAATTTTTTTTTTTTTTTACCTCTTCAAAACTCCACAATTTTTTTTTTTTTACCTCTTCAAAACTCCACAATTTTTTTTTTTTTTTTTTACCTCTTCAAAACTCCAACTTTTTTTTTTTTTTACCTATTCAAAACTCCTAAATTTTTTATTTTTTTTTTACCTCTTCAAAACTCCAACATTGATTTTTTGTTCCTTTTTTTACCTCTTCAAAACTCCACAATTTTTTTTTTATTTTTTTTTTACCTCTTCAAAACTCCAACTTTTTATTTTTTTTTACCTCTTCAAAACTCTACAATTTTTTTATTTATTTTTTTTACCTCTTCAAAACTCCAACTTTTTTTTTTTTTTTTTTACCTCTTCAAAACTCCAACTTTTTTTTTTTTTTTTTTACCTCTTCAAAACTCCAACATTGATTTTTTGTTGCTTTTTTTACCTCTTCAAAACTCCAATTTATTTTTTTTTTTTTTACCTCTTCAAAACTCCACAAATTTTTTTATTTATTTTTTTTACCTCTTCAAAACTCCAACTTTTTTATTTATTTTTTCACCTCTTCAAAACTCCTAAATTTTTTTATTTTTTTTTTTTACCTCTTCAAAACTCCACAATTTTTTTTTTTTTTTTTTACCTCTTCAAAACTCCTAAATTTTTTTTTTTTTTACCTCTTCAAAACTCCACAATTTTTTTTTTTTTTTTACCTATTCAAAACTCCTAAATTTTTTTTTTTTTTTTTTACCTCTTCAAAACTCCAACATTGATTTTTTGTTCCTTTTTTTACCTCTTCAAAACTCCAACTTTTTTTTTTTTTTACCTCTTCAAAACTCAACTTTTTTTTTTTTTTTTTTTACCTCTTCAAAACTCCAACTTTTTATTTTTTTTTACCTCTTCAAAACTCCTAATTTTTTTTTTTTTTTACCTCTTCAAAACTCCACAATTTTTTTTTTTTTTTTTACCTATTCAAAACTCCTAAATTTTTTTTTTTTTTTTTTTACCTCTTCAAAACTCCAACATTGATTTTTTGTTCCTTTTTTTACCTCTTCAAAACTCCAACTTTTTTTTTTTTTTACCTCTTCAAAACTCAACTTTTTTTTTTTTTTTTTTTACCTCTTCAAAACTCCAACTTTTTATTTTTTTTTACCTCTTCAAAACTCTACAATTTTTTTTTTTACCTCTTCAAAACTCCAACATTATTTTTTTTTTTTTACCTCTTCAAAACTCCAACATTGATTTTTTGTTCCTTTTTTTACCTCTTCAAAACTCCAACTTTTTTTTTTTTTTACCTCTTCAAAACTCCAACTTTTTTTTTTTTTTTTTTACCTCTTCAAAACTCCACAATTTTTTTTATTTTTTTTTTTTACCTCTTCAAAACTCCAACTTTTTTTTTATTTTTTTTACCTCTTCAAAACTCCACAATTTTTTTTTTTTTTTTTTTTTACCTCTTCAAAACTCCAACTTTTTTTTTATTTTTTTTTACCTCTTCAAAACTCCAACATTGATTTTTTGTTCCTTTTTTTACCTCTTCAAAACTCTATTTTTTTTTATTTTTTTTTTACCTCTTCAAAACTCCAACTTTTTTTTTTTTTTACCTCTTCAAAACTCCACAATTTTTTTTTTTTTTACCTCTTCAAAACTCCAACTTTTTTTTTTTTTTTACCTCTTCAAAACTCTACAATTTTTTTTTTTACCTCTTCAAAACTCCAACATTATTATTATTTTTTTTTTTACCTCTTCAAAACTCCAACTTTTTTTTTTTTTTTTTTACCTCTTCAAAACTCCACAATTTTTTTTATTTTTTTTTTTTACCTCTTCAAAACTCCAACTTTTTTTTTTTTTTTTTTACCTCTTCAAAACTCCAACTTTTTTTTTTTTTTTTTTTTACCTCTTCAAAACTCCAACATTGATTTTTTGTTCCTTTTTTTACCTCTTCAAAACTCAATTTTTTTTTTTTTTTTTTTTACCTCTTCAAAACTCCAACTTTTTTTTTTTTTTACCTCTTCAAAACTCTACAATTTTTTTTTTTACCTCTTCAAAACTCCAACATTATTATTATTTTTTTTTTTACCTCTTCAAAACTCCAACTTTTTTTTTTTTTTTTTTACCTCTTCAAAACTCCACAATTTTTTTTTTTTCTTTTTTTTTACCTCTTCAAAACTCCAATTTTTTTTTTTTTTTTTTACCTCTTCAAAACTCCAACATTGATTTTTTGTTCTTTTTTTTACCTCTTCAAAACTCAATTTTTTTTTTTATTTTTTTTACCTCTTCAAAACTCCAACTTTTTTTTTTTTTTACCTCTTCAAAACTCCAACATTGATTTTTTGTTCCTTTTTTTACCTCTTCAAAACTCCAACTTTTTTTTTTTTTTACCTCTTCAAAACTCCAACTTTTTTTTTTTTTTTTTTACCTCTTCAAAACTCCACAATTTTTTTTATTTTTTTTTTTTACCTCTTCAAAACTCCAACTTTTTTTTTTTTTTTTTTACCTCTTCAAAACTCCAACATTGATTTTTTGTTCCTTTTTTTACCTCTTCAAAACTCTATTTTTTTTTATTTTTTTTTTACCTCTTCAAAACTCCAACTTTTTTTTTTTTTACCTCTTCAAAACTCCACAATTTTTTTTTTTTTTTTTTTACCTCTTCAAAACTCCAACTTTTTTTTTTTTTTACCTCTTCAAAACTCTACAATTTTTTTTTTTACCTCTTCAAAACTCCAACATTATTATTATTATTTTTTTTACCTCTTCAAAACTCCAACTTTTTTTTTTTTTTTTTTACCTCTTCAAAACTCCAACTTTTTTTTTTTTTTTTTTACCTCTTCAAAACTCCTAAATTATTTTTATTTTATTTTTACCTCTTCAAAACTCCACAATTTTTTTTTTTTTTTTTACCTCTTCAAAACTCCAACATTAATTTTTTTTTTACCTCTTCAAAACTCCTAAATTTTTTTTTTTTTTTACCTCTTCAAAACTCCAACATTATTATTATTATTTTTTTTACCTCTTCAAAACTCCAACTTTTTTTTTTTTTTTTTTACCTCTTCAAAACTCCAACTTTTTTTTTTTTTTTTTTACCTCTTCAAAACTCCTAAATTATTTTTATTTTATTTTTACCTCTTCAAAACTCCACAATTTTTTTTTTTTTTTTACCTCTTCAAAACTCCAACATTAATTTTTTTTTTACCTCTTCAAAACTCCTAAATTTTTTTTTTTTTTTACCTCTTCAAAACTCCAACATTAATTTTTTTTTTACCTCTTCAAAACTCCTAAATTTTTTTTTTTTTTTACCTCTTCAAAACTCCACAATTTTTTTTTTTTTTTTACCTCTTCAAAACTCCACAATTTTTTTTTTTTTTTTTACCTATTCAAAACTCCTAAATTTTTTTTTTTTTTTTACCTCTTCAAAACTCCGCAATTTTTTTTTTTTTTTTTTACCTCTTCAAAACTCCTAAATTTTTTTTTTTTTTTACCTCTTCAAAACTCCAACATTGATTTTTTGTTCCTTTTTTTACCTCTTCAAAACTCAATTTTTTTTTTTTTTTTTACCTCTTCAAAACTCCAACTTTTTTTTTTTTTTTACCTATTCAAAACTCCTAAATTTTTTTTTTTTTTTTTACCTCTTCAAAACTCCAACATTGATTTTTTGTTGCTTTTTTTACCTCTTCAAAACTCCAATTTATTTTATTTTTTTTTACCTCTTCAGAACTCCAACTTTTTTATTTATTTTTTACCTCTTCAAAACTCCTAAATTTTTTTATTTATTTTTTTTACCTCT
>NW_028258902.1:0-17698 GCF_982586985.1 Callionymus lyra
TTTTTTACCTCTTCAAACTCCACAATTTTTTTTTTTTTTTTTTACCTCTTCAAAACTCCTAAATTTATTTATTTATTTTTTACCTCTTCAAAACTCCAACATTGATTTTTTGTTCCTTTTTTTAGCTCTTCAAAACTCCACAATTTTTTTTTTTTTTTTTTTTCCTCTTCAAAACTCCAACTTTTTTTTTTTTTACCTCTTCAAAACTCCAACTTTTTTTTTTTTTACCTCTTCAAAACTCCAACATTGATTTTTTGTTCCTTTTTTTTCCTCTTCAAAAACTCCACAATTTTTTTAATTTATTTTTTTTACCTCTTCAAAACTCCAACTTTTTTTTTTTTTTTTTACCTCTTCAAAACTCCTAAATTTTTTTTTAATTTTTTTTACCTCTTCAAAACTCCACAATTTTTTTTTTTTTTTAGCTCTTCAAAACTCCACAATTTTTTTTTTTTTTTTAGCTCTTCAAAACTCAATTTTTTTTTTTTTTTACCTCTTCAAAACTCCAATTTTTTTTTTTTTTTTTACCTATTCAAAACTCCTAAATTTTTTTTTTTTTTTTTTACCTCTTCAAAACTCCAACATTGATTTTTTGTTGCTTTTTTTACCTCTTCAAAACTCCAAAATTTTTTATTTTTTTTTACCTCTTCAAAACTCTTTTTTTTTTTACCTCTTCAAAACTCCACACATTTTTTTTTTTTTTTTTTTTACCTCTTCAAAACTCCAACATTGATTTTTTGTTCCTTTTTTTACCTCTTCAAAACTCCAACTTTTTTTTTTTTTACCTCTTCAAAACTCAAATTTTTTTTTTTTTTTTACCTCTTCAAAACTCAATTTTTTTTTTTTTTACCTATTAAAAACTCCTAAATTTTTTTATTTTTTTTTTTACCTCTTCAAAACTCCAACATTAATTTTTTGTTCCTTTTTTACCTCTTCAAAACTCCAACTTTTTTTTTTTTTTTTACCTCTTCAAAACTCCACAATTTTTTTTTTTTTTTTACCTCTTCAAAACTCCTAAATTTTTTTTATTTTTTTTTCCTCTTCAAAACTCCAACTTTTTTTTTTTTTTACCTCTTCAAAACTCCAACATTGATTTTTGTTCCTTTCTTTTCCTCTTCAAAACTCCACAATTTTTTTATTTATTTTTTTTACCTCTTCAAAACTCCAACTTTTTTTTTTTTTTTTTTTACCTCTTCAAAACTCCTAAATTTTTTTTTTTTTTTTTACCTCTTCAAAACTCCACAATTTTTTTTTTTTTTTACCTATTCAAAACTCCTATATTTATTTATTTATTTTTTACCTCTTCAAAACTCCAACATTGATTTTTTGTTCCTTTTTTTAGCTCTTCAAAACTCCAACTTTTCTTTTTTTTTTTAGCTCTTCAAAACTCAATTTTTTTATTTTTTTTTTTCACCTCTTCAAAACTCCAACATTGATTTTTTGTTCCTTTTTTACCTCTTCAAAACTCCAAATTTTTAAAAAAAAATGTTTTACCTCTTCAAAACTCAATTTTTTTTTTTTTACCTCTTCAAAACTCCAACATTGATTTTTTGTTCCTTTTTTTACCTCTTCAAAACTCCAACTTTTTTTTTTTTTTACCTCTTCAAAACTCAATTTTTTTTTTTTTTTTTTTACCTCTTCAAAACTCCAACATTGATTTTTTGTTCCTTTTTTTTCCTCTTCAAAACTCCACAATTTTTTTTATTTATTTTTTTTACCTCTTCAAAACTCCAACTTTTTTTTTTTTTTTTTTTACCTCTTCAAAACTCCTAAATTTTTTTTTATTTTTTTTACCTCTTCAAAACTCCTAAAATTTTTTTTTTTTTTTTTACCTCTTCAAAACTCCTAAATTTATTTATTTATTTTTTACCTCTTCAAAACTCCAACATTGATTTTTTGTTCCTTTTTTTACCTCTTCAAAACTCCAAAATTTTTTTTTACCTCTTCAAAACTCAATTTTTTTTTTTTACCTCTTCAAAACTCCACAATTTTTTTTTTTTTTTAGCTCTTCAAAACTCAATTTTTTTTTTTTTTTACCTCTTCAAAACTCCAATTTTTTTTTTTTTTTTTTTACCTCTTCAAAACTCAATTTTTTTTTTTACCTATTCAAAACTCCTAATTTTTTTTTTTTTTTTTTTACCTCTTCAAAACTCCAACATTGATTTTTTGTTCCTTTTTTTACCTCTTCAAAACTCCAACTTTTTTTTTTTTTTACCTCTTCAAAACTCAATTTTTTTTTTTTTTTACCTCTTCAAAACTCCACACATTTTTTTTTTTTTTTTTTTACCTCTTCAAAACTCCTAACTTTTTTTTTTTTTTTTACCTCTTCAAAACTCCACAATTTTTTTTTTTTTTTTTACCTCTTCAAAACTCAATTTTTTTTTTTTTTTTTTACCTCTTCAAAACTCCTAAATTTTTTTTTTTTTTTTTACCTCTTCAAAACTCCACAATTTTTTTTTTTTTACCTCTTCAAAACTCCTAATTTTTTTTTTTTTTTTTACCTCTTCAAAACTCCACAATTTTTTTTTTTTTTTTTACCTCTTCAAAACTCCACAATTTTTTTTTTTTTTTTACCTATTCAAAACTCCTAAATTTTTTTTTTTTTTTTTTTACCTCTTCAAAACTCCAACATTGATTTTTTGTTCCTTTTTTTACCTCTTCAAAACTCCAACTTTTTTTTTTTTTTACCTCTTCAAAACTCAAATTTTTTTTTTTTTTTTTTACCTCTTCAAAACTCAATTTTTTTTTTTACCTCTTCAAAACTCAATTTTTTTTTTTTTACCTATTCAAAACTCCTAAATTTTTTTTTTTTTTTTTTTACCTCTTCAAAACTCCAACATTGATTTTTTGTTCCTTTTTTTACCTCTTCAAAACTCCAACTTTTTTTTTTTTTTACCTCTTCAAAACTCAATTTTTTTTTTTTTTTTACCTCTTCAAAACTCCACACATTTTTTTATTTATTTTTTTTACCTCTTCAAAACTCCAACTTTTTTTTTTTTTTTTTTACCTCTTCAAAACTCCACAATTTTTTTTTTTTTTTTTACCTCTTCAAAACTCCACAATTTTTTTTTTTTTTTTACCTATTCAAAACTCCTAAATTTTTTTTTTTTTTTTTTTACCTCTTCAAAACTCCAACTTTTTTTTTTTTTTTTACCTCTTCAAAACTCCACAATTTTTTTTTTTTTTTTTTACCTCTTCAAAACTCAATTTTTTTTTTTTTTTTACCTCTTCAAAACTCCTAAATTTTTTTTTTTTTTTTTTACCTCTTCAAAACTCCACAATTTTTTTTTTTTTTACCTCTTCAAAACTCCTAAATTTTTTTTTTTTTTTACCTCTTCAAAACTCCACAATTTTTTTTTTTTTTTTTACCTCTTCAAAACTCCACACATTTTTTTTTTTTTTTTTTTTACCTCTTCAAAACTCCAACATTGATTTTTTGTTCCTTTTTTTACCTCTTCAAAACTCCAAATTTTTTAAAAAAAATTTTTTACCTCTTCAAAACTCAATTTTTTTTTTTTTACCTCTTCAAAACTCCACAATTTTTTTTTTTTTAGCTCTTCAAAACTCAAATTTTTTTTTTTTTTTTTACCTCTTCAAAACTCCACAATTTTTTTTTTTTTTTTATTTACCTCTTCAAAACTCCACAATTTTATTATTTTTTTTTTTTACCTATTCAAAACTCCAACATTGATTTTTTGTTCCTTTTTTTACCTCTTCAAAACTCCTAAATTTTTTTTATTTTTTTTTCCTCTTCAAAACTCCAACTTTTTTTTTTTTTTACCTCTTCAAAACTCCAACTTTTTTTTTTTTTTACCTCTTCAAAACTCCAACATTGATTTTTTGTTCCTTTTTTTACCTCTTCAAAACTCCTAAATTTTTTTTATTTTTTTTTCCTCTTCAAAACTCCAACTTTTTTTTTTTTTTACCTCTTCAAAACTCCAACTTTTTTTTTTTTTTTCCTCTTCAAAACTCCACAATTTTTTTTATTTATTTTTTTTACCTCTTCAAAACTCCAATTTTTTTTATTTATTTTTTTTACCTCTTCAAAACTCCAACTTTTTTTTTTTTTTTTTACCTCTTCAAAACTCCTAAATTTTTTTTTTTTTTTTTACCTCTTCAAAACTCCACAATTTTTTTTTTTTTTTTTTACCTCTTCAAAACTCCTAAATTTATTTATTTATTTTTTACCTCTTCAAAACTCCAACATTGATTTTTTGTTCCTTTTTTTAGCTCTTCAAAACTCCACAATTTTTTTTTTTTTTTTTTCCTCTTCAAAACTCCAACTTTTTTTTTTTTTTACCTCTTCAAAACTCCAACTTTTTTTTTTTTTTACCTCTTCAAAACTCCAACATTGATTTTTTGTTCCTTTTTTTTCCTCTTCAAAACTCCACAATTTTTTTAATTTATTTTTTTTACCTCTTCAAAACTCCAACTTTTTTTTTTTTTTTTTTACCTCTTCAAAACTCCTAAATTTTTTTTAATTTTTTTTACCTCTTCAAAACTCCACAATTTTTTTTTTTTTTTTAGCTCTTCAAAACTCCACAATTTTTTTTTTTTTTTTAGCTCTTCAAAACTCAATTTTTTTTTTTTTTTTACCTCTTCAAAACTCCAATTTTTTTTTTTTTTTTACCTATTCAAAACTCCTAAATTTTTTTTTTTTTTTTTTACCTCTTCAAAACTCCAACATTGATTTTTTGTTGCTTTTTTTACCTCTTCAAAACTCCAAAATTTTTATTTTTTTTTACCTCTTCAAAACTCTTTTTTTTTTTACCTCTTCAAAACTCCACAATTTTTTATTTTTTTTTAGCTCTTCAAAACTCAATTTTTTTTATTTTTTTTTACCTCTTCAAAACTCCAATTTTTTTTTTTTTTACCTTTTCAAAACTCCTAAATTTTTTTTTTTTTTTTACCTCTTCAAAACTCCACATTTTTTTTTTTTTTTTTTTTACCTCTTCAAAACTCCAACATTGATTTTTTGTTCCTTTTTTTACCTCTTCAAAACTCCAACTTTTTTTTTTTTTTTTACCTCTTCAAAACTCCTAACTTTTTTTTTTTTTTTTACCTCTTCAAAACTCCACAATTTTTTTTTTTTTTTTTTACCTCTTCAAAACTCAATTTTTTTTTTTTTTTTACCTCTTCAAAACTCCTAAATTTTTTTTTTTTTTTTTTACCTCTTCAAAACTCCACAATTTTTTTTTTTTTACCTCTTCAAAACTCCTAAATTTTTTTTTTTTTTTACCTCTTCAAAACTCCACAATTTTTTTTTTTTTTTTTTACCTCTTCAAAACTCCACACATTTTTTTTTTTTTTTTTTTTACCTCTTCAAAACTCCAACATTGATTTTTTGTTCCTTTTTTTACCTCTTCAAAACTCCAACTTTTTTTTTTTTTTACCTCTTCAAAACTCAAATTTTTTTTTTTTTTTTTACCTCTTCAAAACTCAATTTTTTTTTTTTTACCTATTAAAAACTCCTAAATTTTTTTATTTTTTTTTTTACCTCTTCAAAACTCCAACATTAATTTTTTGTTCCTTTTTTTACCTCTTCAAAACTCCAACTTTTTTTTTTTTTTTTACCTCTTCAAAACTCCACAATTTTTTTTTTTTTTTTACCTCTTCAAAACTCCTAAATTTTTTTTATTTTTTTTTCCTCTTCAAAACTCCAACTTTTTTTTTTTTTTACCTCTTCAAAACTCCAACATTGATTTTTTGTTCCTTTCTTTTCCTCTTCAAAACTCCACAATTTTTTTTATTTATTTTTTTTACCTCTTCAAAACTCCAACTTTTTTTTTTTTTTTTTTTTACCTCTTCAAAACTCCTAAATTTTTTTATTTTTTTTTTACCTCTTCAAAACTCCACAATTTTTTTTTTTTTTTACCTATTCAAAACTCCTATATTTATTTATTTATTTTTTACCTCTTCAAAACTCCAACATTGATTTTTTGTTCCTTTTTTTAGCTCTTCAAAACTCCAACTTTTCTTTTTTTTTTTAGCTCTTCAAAACTCAATTTTTTTATTTTTTTTTTTCACCTCTTCAAAACTCCAACATTGATTTTTTGTTCCTTTTTTACCTCTTCAAAACTCCAAATTTTTAAAAAAAAATGTTTTACCTCTTCAAAACTCAATTTTTTTTTTTTTACCTCTTCAAAACTCCAACATTGATTTTTTGTTCCTTTTTTTACCTCTTCAAAACTCCAACTTTTTTTTTTTTTTACCTCTTCAAAACTCAATTTTTTTTTTTTTTTTTTTTACCTCTTCAAAACTCCAACATTGATTTTTTGTTCCTTTTTTTTCCTCTTCAAAACTCCACAATTTTTTTTATTTATTTTTTTTACCTCTTCAAAACTCCAACTTTTTTTTTTTTTTTTTTTACCTCTTCAAAACTCCTAAATTTTTTTTTATTTTTTTTACCTCTTCAAAACTCCTAAAATTTTTTTTTTTTTTTTTACCTCTTCAAAACTCCTAAATTTATTTATTTATTTTTTACCTCTTCAAAACTCCAACATTGATTTTTTGTTCCTTTTTTTACCTCTTCAAAACTCCAAAATTTTTTTTTACCTCTTCAAAACTCAATTTTTTTTTTTTACCTCTTCAAAACTCCACAATTTTTTTTTTTTTTTAGCTCTTCAAAACTCAATTTTTTTTTTTTTTTACCTCTTCAAAACTCCAATTTTTTTTTTTTTTTTTTTACCTCTTCAAAACTCAATTTTTTTTTTTTACCTATTCAAAACTCCTAATTTTTTTTTTTTTTTTTTTACCTCTTCAAAACTCCAACATTGATTTTTTGTTCCTTTTTTTACCTCTTCAAAACTCCAACTTTTTTTTTTTTTTACCTCTTCAAAACTCAATTTTTTTTTTTTTTTTTACCTCTTCAAAACTCCACACATTTTTTTTTTTTTTTTTTTACCTCTTCAAAACTCCTAACTTTTTTTTTTTTTTTTACCTCTTCAAAACTCCACAATTTTTTTTTTTTTTTTTACCTCTTCAAAACTCAATTTTTTTTTTTTTTTTTTACCTCTTCAAAACTCCTAAATTTTTTTTTTTTTTTTTACCTCTTCAAAACTCCACAATTTTTTTTTTTTTACCTCTTCAAAACTCCTAATTTTTTTTTTTTTTTTACCTCTTCAAAACTCCACAATTTTTTTTTTTTTTTTTTTACCTCTTCAAAACTCCAACATTGATTTTTTGTTCCTTTTTTTACCTCTTCAAAACTCCAACTTTTTTTTTTTTTTACCTCTTCAAAACTCAAATTTTTTTTTTTTTTTTTACCTCTTCAAAACTCAATTTTTTTTTTTACCTCTTCAAAACTCAATTTTTTTTTTTTTACCTATTCAAAACTCCTAAATTTTTTTTTTTTTTTTTTTACCTCTTCAAAACTCCAACATTGATTTTTTGTTCCTTTTTTTACCTCTTCAAAACTCCAACTTTTTTTTTTTTTTACCTCTTCAAAACTCAATTTTTTTTTTTTTTTTACCTCTTCAAAACTCCACACATTTTTTTATTTATTTTTTTTACCTCTTCAAAACTCCAACTTTTTTTTTTTTTTTTTTTTTACCTCTTCAAAACTCCACAATTTTTTTTTTTTTTTTTACCTCTTCAAAACTCCACAATTTTTTTTTTTTTTTTACCTATTCAAAACTCCTAAATTTTTTTTTTTTTTTTTTTACCTCTTCAAAACTCCAACATTGATTTTTTGTTCCTTTTTTTACCTCTTCAAAACTCCAACTTTTTTTTTTTTTTACCTCTTCAAAACTCAAATTTTTTTTTTTTTTTTTTACCTCTTCAAAACTCAATTTTTTTTTTTTTTTTTTTTTTTACCTCTTCAAAACTCAATTTTTTTTTTTTTTACCTATTCAAAACTCCTAAATTTTTTTTTTTTTTTTTTACCTCTTCAAAACTCCAACATTGATTTTTTGTTCCTTTTTTTACCTCTTCAAAACTCCAACTTTTTTTTTTTTTTACCTCTTCAAAACTCAATTTTTTTTTTTTTTTTTACCTCTTCAAAACTCCACACATTTTTTTATTTTTTTTTTTTACCTCTTCAAAACTCCAACTTTTTTTTTTTTTTTTTACCTCTTCAAAACTCCACAAATTTTTTTTTTTTTTTACCTCTTCAAAACTCCACAATTTTTTTTTTTTTTTTACCTATTCAAAACTCCTTAATTTTTTTTTTTTTTTTTTTTACCTCTTCAAAACTCCAACATTGATTTTTTGTTCCTTTTTTTACCTCTTCAAAACTCAATTTTTTTTTTTTTTTTACCTCTTCAAAACTCCACACATTTTTTTATTTATTTTTTTTACCTCTTCAAAACTCCAACTTTTTTTTTTTTTTTTTTACCTCTTCAAAACTCCACAAATTTTTTTATTTATTTTTTTTACCTCTTCAAAACTCCAACATTGATTTTTTGTTCCTTTTTTTACCTCTTCAAAACTCCAAATTTAAAAAAAAAATTTTTTTACCTCTTCAAAACTCAATTTTTTTTTTTTACCTCTTCAAAACTCCACAATTTTTTTTTTTTTTAGCTCTTCAAAACTCAAATTTTTTTTTTTTTTTTTACCTCTTCAAAACTCCAATTTTTTTTTTATTTTTTTTTACCTATTCAAAACTCCTAAATTTTTTTTTTTTTTTTTACCTCTTCAAAACTCCAACATTGATTTTTTGTTGCTTTTTTTACCTCTTCAAAACTCCAATTTTTTTTTTTTTTTTTACCTCTTCAAAACTCCACAATTTTTTTTATTTTTTTTATTTACCTCTTCAAAACTCCACAATTTTATTATTTTTTTTTTTTACCTATTCAAAACTCCAACATTGATTTTTTGTTCCTTTTTTTACCTCTTCAAAACTCCTAAATTTTTTTTATTTTTTTTTCCTCTTCAAAACTCCAACTTTTTTTTTTTTTTACCTCTTCAAAACTCCAACTTTTTTTTTTTTTTACCTCTTCAAAACTCCAACATTGATTTTTTGTTCCTTTTTTTACCTCTTCAAAACTCCTAAATTTTTTTTATTTTTTTTTCCTCTTCAAAACTCCAACTTTTTTTTTTTTTTACCTCTTCAAAACTCCAACTTTTTTTTTTTTTTCCTCTTCAAAACTCCACAATTTTTTTTATTTATTTTTTTTACCTCTTCAAAACTCCAATTTTTTTTATTTATTTTTTTTACCTCTTCAAAACTCCAACTTTTTTTTTTTTTTTTTTTACCTCTTCAAAACTCCTAAATTTATTTATTTATTTTTTACCTCTTCAAAACTCCAACATTGATTTTTTGTTCCTTTTTTTACCTCTTCAAAACTCCACAATTTTTTTTTATTTTTTTTTTCCTATTCAAAACTCCAACATTGATTTTTTGTTCCTTTTTTTACCTCTTCAAAACTCCTAATTTTTTTTTTTTTTTTTTTTCCTCTTCAAAACTCCAACTTTTTTTTTTTTTTACCTCTTCAAAACTCCAACTTTTTTTTTTTTTTACCTCTTCAAAACTCCAACATTGATTTTTTGTTCCTTTTTTTTCCTCTTCAAAACTCCACAATTTTTTTAATTTATTTTTTTTACCTCTTCAAAACTCCAACTTTTTTTTTTTTTTTTTACCTCTTCAAAACTCCTAAATTTTTTTTTAATTTTTTTTACCTCTTCAAAACTCCACAATTTTTTTTTTTTTTTTTAGCTCTTCAAAACTCCACAATTTTTTTTTTTTTTTTAGCTCTTCAAAACTCAATTTTTTTTTTTTTTTACCTCTTCAAAACTCCAATTTTTTTTTTTTTTTTACCTATTCAAAACTCCTAAATTTTTTTTTTTTTTTTTTACCTCTTCAAAACTCCAACATTGATTTTTTGTTGCTTTTTTTACCTCTTCAAAACTCCAAAATTTTTATTTTTTTTTACCTCTTCAAAACTCTTTTTTTTTTTACCTCTTCAAAACTCCACAATTTTTTTTTTTTTTTAGCTCTTCAAAACTCAATTTTTTTTATTTTTTTTAACCTCTTCAAAACTCCAATTTTTTTTTTTTTTACCTTTTCAAAACTCCTAAATTTTTTTTTTTTTTTACCTCTTCAAAACTCCACATTTTTTTTTTTTTTTTTTTTACCTCTTCAAAACTCCAACATTGATTTTTTGTTCCTTTTTTTACCTCTTCAAAACTCCAACTTTTTTTTTTTTTTTTACCTCTTCAAAACTCCTAACTTTTTTTTTTTTTTTTTACCTCTTCAAAACTCAATTTTTTTTTTTACCTATTAAAAACTCCTAAATTTTTTTATTTTTTTTTTTACCTCTTCAAAACTCCAACATTAATTTTTTGTTCCTTTTTTTACCTCTTCAAAACTCCTAACTTTTTTTTTTTTTTTTACCTCTTCAAAACTCCACAATTTTTTTTTTTTTTTTTACCTCTTCAAAACTCAATTTTTTTTTTTTTTTTACCTCTTCAAAACTCCTAAATTTTTTTTTTTTTTTTTTACCTCTTCAAAACTCCACAATTTTTTTTTTTTTTACCTCTTCAAAACTCCTAAATTTTTTTTTTTTTTTTTACCTCTCCAAAACTCCACAATTTTTTTTTTTTTTTTACCTATTCAAAACTCCTAAATTTTTTTTTTTTTTTTTTTACCTCTTCAAAACTCCAACATTGATTTTTTGTTCCTTTTTTTACCTCTTCAAAACTCCAACTTTTTTTTTTTTTTACCTCTTCAAAACTCAAATTTTTTTTTTTTTTTTTTACCTCTTCAAAACTCAATTTTTTTTTTTTTTTTTTTTTTTACCTCTTCAAAACTCAATTTTTTTTTTTTTACCTATTCAAAACTCCTAAATTTTTTTTTTTTTTTTTTTACCTCTTCAAAACTCCAACATTGATTTTTTGTTCCTTTTTTTACCTCTTCAAAACTCCAACTTTTTTTTTTTTTTACCTCTTCAAAACTCAATTTTTTTTTTTTTTTTTACCTCTTCAAAACTCCACACATTTTTTTATTTATTTTTTTTACCTCTTCAAAACTCCAACTTTTTTTTTTTTTTTTTTTACCTCTTCAAAACTCCACAAATTTTTTTTTTTTTTTTTTTTACCTCTTCAAAACTCCAACTTTTTTTTTTTTTTTTTTTACCTCTTCAAAACTCCAACATTGATTTTTTGTTCCTTTTTTTACCTCTTCAAAACTCCAACTTTTTTTTTTTTTTACCTCTTCAAAACTCAAATTTTTTTTTTTTTTTTTTACCTCTTCAAAACTCAATTTTTTTTTTTACCTATTAAAAACTCCTAAATTTTTTTATTTTTTTTTTTACCTCTTCAAAACTCCAACATTAATTTTTTGTTCCTTTTTTTACCTCTTCAAAACTCCAACTTTTCTTTTTTTTTTTAGCTCTTCAAAACTCAATTTTTTTTTTTTTTTTTTTTACCTCTTCAAAACTCCAACATTGATTTTTTGTTCCTTTTTTTACCTCTTCAAAACTCCAAATTTTTTTAAAAATTTTTTTTACCTCTTCAAAACTCAATTTTTTTTTTTTACCTCTTCAAAACTCCAACATTGATTTTTTGTTCCTTTTTTTACCTCTTCAAAACTCAAATTTTTTTTTTTTTTTTTTACCTCTTCAAAACTCCAACATTGATTTTTTGTTCCTTTTTTTTCCTCTTCAAAACTCCACAATTTTTTTTATTTATTTTTTTTACCTCTTCAAAACTCCTAAATTTATTTATTTATTTTTTACCTCTTCAAAACTCCAACATTGATTTTTTGTTCCTTTTTTTACCTCTTCAAAACTCCAAATTTTTTTTTTACCTCTTCAAAACTCAATTTTTTTTTTTTACCTCTTCAAAACTCCACAATTTTTTTTTTTTTTAGCTCTTCAAAACTCAATTTTTTTTTTTTTTTTACCTCTTCAAAACTCCAATTTTTTTTTATTTTTTTTTACCTATTCAAAACTCCTAAATTTTTTTTTTTTTTTTTACCTCTTCAAAACTCCAACATTGATTTTTTTTTTTTTTTTTTACCTCTTCAAAACTCCTAAATTTTTTTTTTTTTTTTTTACCTCTTCAAAACTCCTAAATTTATTTATTTATTTTTTACCTCTTCAAAACTCCAACATTGATTTTTTGTTCCTTTTTTTACCTCTTCAAAACTCCAACTTTTTTTTTTTTTTACCTCTTCAAAACTCAAATTTTTTTTTTTTTTTTTTACCTCTTCAAAACTCAATTTTTTTTTTTACCTATTAAAAACTCCTAAATTTTTTTATTTTTTTTTTTACCTCTTCAAAACTCCAACATTAATTTTTTGTTCCTTTTTTTACCTCTTCAAAACTCCAACTTTTCTTTTTTTTTTTAGCTCTTCAAAACTCAATTTTTTTTTTTTTTTTTTTTACCTCTTCAAAACTCCAACATTGATTTTTTGTTCCTTTTTTTACCTCTTCAAAACTCCAAATTTTTTTTAAAATTTTTTTTACCTCTTCAAAACTCAATTTTTTTTTTTTTTTTTTTTACCTCTTCAAAACTCCAACATTGATTTTTTGTTCCTTTTTTTTCCTCTTCAAAACTCCACAATTTTTTTTATTTATTTTTTTTACCTCTTCAAAACTCCTAAATTTATTTATTTATTTTTTACCTCTTCAAAACTCCAACATTGATTTTTTGTTCCTTTTTTTACCTCTTCAAAACTCAAATTTTTTTTTTTTTTTTTTACCTCTTCAAAACTCCAACATTGATTTTTTGTTCCTTTTTTTTCCTCTTCAAAACTCCACAATTTTTTTTATTTATTTTTTTTACCTCTTCAAAACTCCTAAATTTATTTATTTATTTTTTACCTCTTCAAAACTCCAACATTGATTTTTTGTTCCTTTTTTTACCTCTTCAAAACTCCAAATTTTTTTTTTACCTCTTCAAAACTCAATTTTTTTTTTTTACCTCTTCAAAACTCCACAATTTTTTTTTTTTTTAGCTCTTCAAAACTCAATTTTTTTTTTTTTTTTACCTCTTCAAAACTCCAATTTTTTTTTATTTTTTTTTACCTATTCAAAACTCCTAAATTTTTTTTTTTTTTTTTACCTCTTCAAAACTCCAACATTGATTTTTTTTTTTTTTTTTTACCTCTTCAAAACTCCTAAATTTTTTTTTTTTTTTTTTACCTCTTCAAAACTCCTAAATTTATTTATTTATTTTTTACCTCTTCAAAACTCCAACATTGATTTTTTGTTCCTTTTTTACCTCTTCAAAACTCCAAATTTTTTTTTTTATTTTTTTTTACCTCTTCAAAACTCAATTTTCTTTTTTTACCTCTTCAAAACTCCACAATTTTTTTTTTTTTTTTAGCTCTTCAAAACTCAATTTTTTTTTTTTTTTACCTCTTCAAAACTCCAAATTTTTTTTTTAATTTTTTTTTACCACTTCAAAACTCAATTTTTTTTTTTTACCTCTTCAAAACTCCAATTTTTTTTTTTTTTTTTTACCTATTCAAAACTCCTAAATTTTTTTTTTTTTTTTTTTACCTCTTCAAAACTCCAACATTGATTTTTTGTTCCTTTTTTTACCTCTTCAAAACTCCAACTTTTTTTTTTTTTTACCTCTTCAAAACTCAAATTTTTTTTTTTTTTTTTTACCTCTTCAAAACTCCAACATTGATTTTTTGTTCCTTTTTTTTCCTCTTCAAAACTCCACAATTTTTTTTATTTTTTTTTTTTAGCCCTTCAAAACTCCAACTTTTTTTTTTTTTTTTTTTACCTCTTCAAAACTCCTAAATTTTTTTTTATTTTTTTTACCTCTTCAAAACTCCTAAAAATTTTTTTATTTTTTTTACCTCTTCAAAACTCCTAAATTTATTTATTTATTTTTTACCTCTTCAAAACTCCAACATTGATTTTTTGTTTCTTTTTTTACCTCTTCAAAACTCCAACTTTTTTTTTTTTTACCTCTTCAAAACTCCAACTTTTTTTTTTTTTTACCTCTTCAAAACTCAATTTTTTTTTTTTTTTTTTTACCTCTTCAAAACTCCACAATTTTTTTTTTTTTACCTCTTCAAAACTCAATTTTTTTTTTTTTTTTTTTACCTCTTCAAAACTCCAACATTGATTTTTTGTTCCTTTTTTTTCCTCTTCAAAACTCCACAATTTTTTTTATTTATTTTTTTTACCTCTTCAAAACTCCAACTTTTTTTTTTTTTTTTTTTACCTCTTCAAAACTCCACAATTTTTTTTTTTTTTTTTTACCTATTCAAAACTCCTAAATTTATTTATTTTTTTTTTACCTCTTCAAAACTCCAACATTGATTTTTTGTTCCTTTTTTTACCTCTTCAAAACTCCAAATTTTTTTTTTAATTTTTTTTTACCTCTTCAAAACTCCACAATTTTTTTTTTTTTTTTAGCTCTTCAAAACTCAATTTTTTTTTTTTTTTTTACCTCTTCAAAACTCCATTTTTTTTAAAATTTTTTTTTACCTATTCAAAACTCCTAAATTTTTTTTTTTTTTTTTTACCTCTTCAAAACTCCAACATTGATTTTTTGTTGCTTTTTTTACCTCTTCAAAACTCCAAAATTTTTTTTTTTTTTTACCTCTTCAAAACTCAATTTTTTTTTTTTACCTCTTCAAAACTCCACAATTTTTTTTTTTTTTTAGCTCTTCAAAACTCAATTTTTTTTTTTTTTTTTTACCTCTTCAAAACTCCAATTTTTTTTTTTTTTACCTCTTCAAAACTCCTCAATTTTTTTTTTTTTTTTACCTCTTCAAAACTCCACATTTTTTTTTTTTTTTTTTTACCTCTTCAAAACTCCAACATTGATTTTTTGTTCCTTTTTTTACCTCTTCAAAACTCCAACTTTTTTTTTTTTTTTTACCTCTTCAAAACTCCAACATTGATTTTTTGTTCCTTTTTTTACCTCTTCAAAACTCCAACTTTTTTTTTTTTTTTTACCTCTTCAAAACTCAATTTTTTTTTATTTTTTTTTACCTCTTCAAAACTCCTAAATTTTTTTTTTTTTTTTTTACCTCTTCAAAACTCCACAATTTTTTTTTTTTTTACCTCTTCAAAACTCAATTTTTTTTTATTTTTTTTTACCTCTTCAAAACTCCACAATTTTTTTTTTTTTTTTTTACCTCTTCAAAACTCCAACATTGATTTTTTGTTCCTTTTTTTACCTCTTCAAAACTCCAACTTTTTTTTTTTTTTACCTCTTCAAAACTCCATTTTTTTTAAAAATTTTTTTTACCTATTCAAAACTCCTAAATTTTTTTTTTTTTTTTTTACCTCTTCAAAACTCCAACATTGATTTTTTGTTGCTTTTTTTACCTCTTCAAAACTCCAAAATTTTTTTTTTTTTTTACCTCTTCAAAACTCAATTTTTTTTTTTTACCTCTTCAAAACTCCACAATTTTTTTTTTTTTTTAGCTCTTCAAAACTCAATTTTTTTTTTTTTTTTTTACCTCTTCAAAACTCCAATTTTTTTTTTTTTTACCTCTTCAAAACTCCTCAATTTTTTTTTTTTTTTTACCTCTTCAAAACTCCACATTTTTTTTTTTTTTTTTTTTACCTCTTCAAAACTCCAACATTGATTTTTTGTTCCTTTTTTTACCTCTTCAAAACTCCAACTTTTTTTTTTTTTTTACCTCTTCAAAACTCCACAATTTTTTTTTTTTTTTTTTTACCTCTTCAAAACTCCAACATTGATTTTTTGTTCCTTTTTTTACCTCTTCAAAACTCCAACTTTTTTTTTTTTTTTTACCTCTTCAAAACTCAATTTTTTTTTATTTTTTTTTACCTCTTCAAAACTCCTAAATTTTTTTTTTTTTTTTTACCTCTTCAAAACTCCACAATTTTTTTTTTTTTTACCTCTTCAAAACTCAATTTTTTTTTATTTTTTTTTACCTCTTCAAAACTCCACAATTTTTTTTTTTTTTTTTTACCTCTTCAAAACTCCAACATTGATTTTTTGTTCCTTTTTTTACCTCTTCAAAACTCCAACTTTTTTTTTTTTTTACCTCTTCAAAACTCAATTTTTTTTTTTTTTTTTTACCTCTTCAAAACTCCACAATTTTTTTTTTTTTACCTCTTCAAAACTCCTAAATTTTTTTTTTTTTTTACCTCTTCAAAACTCCACAATTTTTTTTTTTTTTTTTACCTCTTCAAAACTCCACAATTTTTTTTTTTTTTTTTACCTATTCAAAACTCCTAAATTTTTTTTTTTTTTTTTTTACCTCTTCAAAACTCCACAATTTTTTTTTTTTTTTTACCTCTTCAAAACTCAATTTTTTTTTTTTTTTTTTTACCTCTTCAAAACTCCAACATTGATTTTTTGTTCCTTTTTTTTCCTCTTCAAAACTCCACAATTTTTTTTATTTATTTTTTTTACCTCTTCAAAACTCCAACTTTTTTTTTTTTTTTTTTTACCTCTTCAAAACTCCAAAATTTTTTTTTTTTTTTTTTACCTCTTCAAAACTCCTAAATTTTTTTTTTTTTTTTTACCTCTTCAAAACTCCTAAATTTATTTATTTATTTTTTACCTCTTCAAAACTCCAACATTGATTTTTTGTTCCTTTTTTTACCTCTTCAAAACTCCAAATTTTTTTTTTACCTCTTCAAAACTCAATTTTTTTTTTTTACCTCTTCAAAACTCCACAATTTTTTTTTTTTTTTAGCTCTTCAAAACTCAATTTTTTTTTTTTTTTACCTCTTCAAAACTCAAATTTTTTTTTTTTTTTTTACCTCTTCAAAACTCAATTTTTTTTTTTTTTTTTACCTATTCAAAACTCCTAAATTTTTTTTTTTTTTTTACCTCTTCAAAACTCCAACATTGATTTTTTGTTGCTTTTTTTACCTCTTCAAAACTCCAAATTTTTTTTTTTTTTTTACCTCTTCAAAACTCCACAATTTTTTATTTTTTTTTATTTACCTCTTCAAAACTCCACAATTTTATTATTTTTTTTTTACCTCTTCAAAACTCCAACATTGATTTTTTGTTCCTTTTTTTACCTCTTCAAAACTCCTAAATTTTTTTTATTTTTTTTTCCTCTTCAAAACTCCAACTTTTTTTTTTTTTACCTCTTCAAAACTCCAACTTTTTTTTTTTTTTTACCTCTTCAAAACTCCAACATTGATTTTTTGTTCCTTTTTTTACCTCTTCAAAACTCCTAAATTTTTTTTATTTTTTTTTCCTCTTCAAAACTCCAACATTGATTTTTTGTTCCTTTTTTTAGCTCTTCAAAACTCAATTTTTTTTTTTTTTTTTTTTCCTCTTCAAAACTCAATTTTTTTTTTTTTACCTCTTCAAAACTCCAACATTGATTTTTTGTTCCTTTTTTTACCTCTTCAAAACTCCAATTTTTTTTTTTTTTTTTTTACCTATTCAAAACTCCTAAATTTTTTTTTTTTTTTTTACCTCTTCAAAACTCCAACATTGATTTTTTGTTGCTTTTTTTACCTCTTCAAAACTCCAAAATTTTTTTTTTTTTTTTACCTCTTCAAAACTCCAATTTTTTTTTTTTTACCTCTTCAAAACTCCTAAATTTTTTAATTTTTTTACCTCTTCAAAACTCCACTTTTTTTTTTTTTTTTTTTTACCTCTTCAAAACTCCAACATTGATTTTTTGTTCCTTTTTTTACCTCTTCAAAACTCCAATTTTTTTTTTTTTACCTCTTCAAAACTCCAAAATTTTTATTTTTTTTTACCTCTTCAAAACTCCACATTTTTTTTTTTTTTTTTTTTACCTCTTCAAAACTCCAACTTTTTTTTTTTTTTTTACCTCTTCAAAACT
>NW_028258903.1:0-15000 GCF_982586985.1 Callionymus lyra
TTACCTCTTCAAAACTCCAACTTTTTTTTTTTTTTTTTTTTTTACCTCTTCAAAACTCCACAATTTTTTTTTTTTTTTTTTTTTTACCTCTTCAAAACTCCAACATTGATTTTTTGTTCCTTTTTTTACCTCTTCAAAACTCCAACTTTTTTTTTTTTTTTTTTTTTTTACCTCTTCAAAACTCCTCAATTTTTTTTTTTTTTTTTTTACCTCTTCAAAACTCCAACATTGATTTTTTGTTCCTTTTTTTACCTCTTCAAATCTCCTAAATTTTTTTTTTTTTTTTTTACCTCTTCAAAACTCCACAATTTTTTTTTTTTTTTTTTTTACCTCTTCAAAACTCCAACATTGATTTTTTGTTCCTTTTTTTACCTCTTCAAAACTCCAACTTTTTTTTTTTTTTTTTTTTTTTTTACCTCTTCAAAACTCCAACATTGATTTTTTGTTCCTTTCTTTACCTCTTCAAAACTCCAACTTTTTTTTTTTTTTTTTTTTTTACCTCTTCAAAACTCCAACATTGATTTTTTGTTCCTTTTTTTACCTCTTCAAAACTCCAACTTTTTTTTTTTTTTTTTTTTTTACCTCTTCAAAACTCCACAATTTTTTTTTTTTTTTTTTTTACCTCTTCAAAACTCCTAAATTTATTTATTTTTTTTACCTCTTCAAAACTCCAACATTGATTTTTTGTTCCTTTTTTTACCTCTTCAAAACTCCAACTTTTTTTTTTTTTTTTTTTTTTTACCTCTTCAAAACTCCAACATTGATTTTTTGTTCCTTTCTTTACCTCTTCAAAACTCCAACTTTTTTTTTTTTTTTTTTTTTTTTACCTCTTCAAAACTCCAACATTGATTTTTTGTTCCTTTTTTTACCTCTTCAAAACCCCAACTTTTTTTTTTTTTTTTTTTTTTACCTCTTCAAAACTCCACAATTTTTTTTTTTTTTTTTTTACCTCTTCAAAACTCCAACATTGATTTTTTGTTCCTTTTTTTACCTCTCCAAAACTCCAACTTTTTTTTTTTTTTTTACCTCTTCAAAACTCCAACATTGATTTTTTGTTCCTTTTTTTACCTCTTCAAAACTCCAACTTTTTTTTAATTTTTTTTTACCTCTTCAAAATTCCACAATTTTTTTTTTTTTTTTTTTTACCTCTTCAAAACTCCAACTTTTTTTTTTTTTTTTTTTTTTACCTCTTCAAAACTCCTAATTTTTTTTTTTTTTTTTTACCTCTTCAAAACTCCACAATTTTTTTTTTTTTTTTTTTTTTACCTCTTCAAAACTCCAACATTGATTTTTTGTTCCTTTTTTTACCTCTTCAAAACTCCAACTTTTTTTTTTTTTTTTTTTTTTTACCTCTTCAAAACTCCACATTTTTTTTTTTTTTTTTTTTACCTCTTCAAAACTCCAACATTGATTTTTTGTTCCTTTTTTTACCTCTTCAAAACTCCAACATTGATTTTTTGTTCCTTTTTTTACCTCTTCAAAACTCCAACATTGATTTTTTGTTCCTTTTTTTACCTCTTCAAAACTCCAACTTTTTTTTTTTTTTTTTTTTTTACCTCTTCAAAACTCCAACATTGTTTTTTTGTTCCTTTCTTTACCTCTTCAAAACTCCAACTTTTTTTTTTTTTTTTTACCTCTTCAAAACTCCAACATTGATTTTTTGTTCCTTTTTTTACCTCTTCAAAACTCAACTTTTTTTTTTTTAATTTTTTTTTACCTCTTCAAAATTCCACAATTTTTTTTTTTTTTTTTTTACCTCTTCAAAACTCCAACATTGATTTTTTGTTCCTTTTTTTACCTCTTCAAAACTCCAACTTTTTTTTTTTTTTTTTTTCACCTCTTCAAAACTCCACAATTTTTTTTTTTTTTTTTTTACCTCTTCAAAACTCCAACATTGATTTTTTGTTCCTTTTTTTACCTCTCCAAAACTCCAACTTTTTTTTTTTTTTTTTTTTTACCTCTTCAAAACTCCTTAATTTTTTTTTTTTTTTTTACCTCTTCAAAACTCCACAATTTTTTTTTTTTTTTTTTTTACCTCTTCAAAACTCCAACATTGATTTTTTGTTCCTTTTTTTACCTCTTCAAAACTCCACAATTTTTTTTTTTTTTTTTTTTACCTCTTCAAAACTCCAACATTGATTTTTTGTTCCTTTTTTTACCTCTTCAAAACTCCAACTTTTTTTTTTTTTTTTTTTTCACCTCTTCAAAACTCCACAATTTTTTTTTTTTTTTACCTCTTCAAAACTCCAACATTGATTTTTTGTTCCTTTTTTTACCTCTCCAAAACTCCAACTTTTTTTTTTTTTTTTTCCTCTTCAAAACTCCAACATTGATTTTTTGTTCCTTTTTTTACCTCTTCAAAACTCCAACTTTTTTTTAATTTTTTTTTACCTCTTCAAAATTCCACAATTTTTTTTTTTTTTTTTTTTACCTCTTCAAAACTCCACAATTTTTTTTATATTTTTTTTTTACCTCTTCAAAACTCCAACTTTTTTTTTTTTTTTTTTACCTCTTCAAAACTCCAACATTGATTTTTTGTTCCTTTTTTTACCTCTTCAAAACTCCACAATTTTTTTTATATTTTTTTTTACCTCTTCAAAACTCCAACATTGATTTTTTGTTCCTTTTTTTACCTCTTCAAAACTCCAATTTTTTTTTTTTTTACCTCTTCAAAACTCCAACATTGATTTTTTGTTCCTTTTTTTGCCTCTTCAAAACTCCAACTTTTTTTTTATATTTTTTTTACCTCTTCAAAACTCCTAAATTGTTTTATTTTTTTTTTACCTCTTCAAAACTCCAACATTTTTTTTTTTAACCTCTTCAAAACTCCTACATTTTTTTTTTTTTTTACCTCTTCAAAACTCCACAATTTTTTTTTGTTTTACCTCTTCAAAACTCCAACTTTTTTTAATATATTTTTTACCTCTTCAAAACTCCTAATTTTTTTTATTTTTTTTTTACCTCTTCAAAACACCAACATTGATTTTTTGTTCCTTTTTTTACCTCTTCAAAACTCCAAATTTTTTCTTTTTTTTTTTACCTCTTCAAAACTCCTACATTTTTTTTTTCACCTCTTCAAAACTCCACAATTTTTTTTTTTTTTTACCTCTTCAAAACTCCACAATTTTTTTTTTTTTTTTACCTCTTCAAAACTCCACAATTTTTTTTTTTTTTTTAACCTCTTCAAAACTCCAAATTTTTTTTTTTTTTTTTACCTCTTCAAAACTCCAACTTTTTTTTTTTTTTACCTCTTCAAAACTCCAACTTTTTTTTTTTTTTTTTTACCTCTTCAAAACTCCAACATAGATTTTTTGTTCCTTTTTTTACCTCTTCAAAACTCCAACTTTTTTTTTTTTTACCTCTTCAAAACTCCAACTTTTTTTTTTTTTACCTCTTCAAAACTCCAACTTTTTTTTTTTTTTTTTTACTTCTTCAAAACTCCAACATTGATTTTTTGTTCCTTTTTTTACCTCTTCAAAACTCCAACTTTTTTTTTTTTTTTTTTTACCTCTTCAAAACTCCAACATTGATTTTTTGTTCCTTTTTTTACCTCTTCAAAACTCCAACTTTTTTTTTTTTAACCTCTTCAAAACTCAATTTTTTTTTTTTTTTTTTTTACCTCTTCAAAACTCCAACATTGATTTTTTGTTCCTTTTTTTACCTCTTCAAAACTCCACAATTTTTTTTAATTTTTTTTTTTACCTCTTCAAAACTCCAACTTTTTTTTTTTTTTTTTTTACTTCTTCAAAACTCCAACATTGATTTTTTGTTCCTTTTTTTACCTCTTCAAAACCCCAACTTTTTTTATTTTTTTTTTTACCTCTTCAAAACTCCAACATTGATTTTTTGTTCCTTTTTTTACCTCTTCAAAACTCCAACTTTTTTTTTTTTTACCTCTTCAAAACTCCAACATTTTTTTTTTTTTACCTCTTCAAAACTCCAACTTTTTAATTTTTTTTACCTCTTCAAAACTCCAATTTTTTTTTTTTTTTTACCTCTTCAAAACTCCAACATTTTTTTTTTTTTTACCTCTTCAAAACTCCAACATTGATTTTTTGTTCCTTTTTTTACCTCTTCAAAACCCCACAATTTTTTTTATATTTTTTTTTTACCTCTTCAAAACTCCAACTTTTTTTTTTTTTTTTTTTACCTCTTCAAAACTCCAACATTGATTTTTTGTTCCTTTTTTTACCTCTTCAAAACTCCAACATTGATTTTTTGTTCCTTTTTTTACCTCTTCAAAACTCCACAATTTTTTTTATATTTTTTTTTTACCTCTTCAAAACTCCAACTTTTTTTTTTTTACCTCTTCAAAACTCCAAATTTTTTTTTTTTTTTTTTACCTCTTCAAAACTCCAACATTGATTTTTTGTTCCTTTTTTTACCTCTTCAAAACTCCAAATTTTTTTTTTTTTTTTTTTTACCTCTTCAAAACTCCAACATTGATTTGTTGTTCCTTTTTTTACCTCTTCAAAACTCTACAATTTTTTTTTTTTTTTTTTTTTTACCTCTTCAAAACTCCAACATTTTTTTTTTTTTACCTCTTCAAAACTCCAACATTGATTTTTTGTTCCTTTTTTTACCTCTCCAAAACTCCAACTTTTTTTTTTTTTTTTACCTCTTCAAAACTCCAACATTGATTTTTTGTTCCTTTTTTTACCTCTTCAAAACTCCAACTTTTTTTTTTTTTTTTTTTTTACCTCTTCAAAACTCCTAATTTTTTTTTTTTTTTTTTACCTCTTCAAAACTCCACAATTTTTTTTTTTTTTTTTTTTTTACCTCTTCAAAACTCCAACATTGATTTTTTGTTCCTTTTTTTACCTCTTCAAAACTCCAACTTTTTTTTTTTTTTTTTTTTTTACCTCTTCAAAACTCCACATTTTTTTTTTTTTTTTACCTCTTCAAAACTCCAACATTGATTTTTTGTTCCTTTTTTTACCTCTTCAAAACTCCAACTTTTTTTTTTTTTTTTTTTTTTTACCTCTTCAAAACTCCAACATTGATTTTTTGTTCCTTTTTTTACCTCTTCAAAACTCCAACTTTTTTTTTTTTTTTTTTTTTTTTACCTCTTCAAAACTCCTCAATTTTTTTTATTTTTTTTTTTTACCTCTTCAAAACTCCAACATTGATTTTTTGTTCCTTTTTTTACCTCTTCAAAACTCCAACTTTTTTTTTTTTTTTTTTTTTTACCTCTTCAAAACTCCACATTTTTTTTTTTTTTTTTTTTTACCTCTTCAAAACTCCAACATTGATTTTTTGTTCCTTTTTTTACCTCTTCAAAACTCCAACTTTTTTTTTTTTTTTTTTTTTACCTCTTCAAAACTCCAACATTGATTTTTTGTTCCTTTTTTTACCTCTTCAAAACTCCAACTTTTTTTTTTTTTTTTTTTTTTTTACCTCTTCAAAACTCCTCAATTTTTTTTTTTTTTTTTTACCTCTTCAAAACTCCACAATTTTATTATTTTTTTTTTTACCTCTTCAAAACTCCAACATTGATTTTTTGTTCCTTTTTTTACCTCTTCAAAACTCCAACTTTTTTTTTTTTTTTTTTTTTTACCTCTTCAAAACTCCTAAATATTTTTTTTTTTTTTTACCTCTTCAAAACTCCAACATTGATTTTTTGTTCCTTTTTTTACCTCTTCAAATCTCCTAAATTTTTTTATTTTTTTTTTACCTCTTCAAAACTCCACAATTCTTTTTTTTTTTTTTTTACCTCTTCAAAACTCCAACATTGATTTTTTGTTCCTTTTATTACCTCTTCAAAACTCCAACTTTTTTTTTTTTTTTTTTTTTTTACCTCTTCAAAACTCCTAAATTTTTTTATTTTTTTTTACCTCTTCAAAACTCCTAAATTTTTTTTTTTTTTTTTACCTCTTCAAAACTCCACATTTTTTTTTTTTTTTTTTTACCTCTTCAAAACTCCAACATTGATTTTTTGTTCCTTTTTTTACCTCTTCAAAACTCCAACTTTTTTTTTTTTTTTTTTTTTTACCTCTTCAAAACTCCAACATTGATTTTTTGTTCCTTTTTTTACCTCTTCAAAACTCCAACTTTTTTTTTTTTTTTTACCTCTTCAAAACTCCAACATTGATTTTTTGTTCCTTTTTTTACCTCTTCAAAACTCCAACTTTTTTTAAAAAATTTTTTACCTCTTCAAAATTCCACAATTTTTTTTAATTTTTTTTTTACCTCTTCAAAACTCCAACTTTTTTTTTTTTTTTTTTTTTTACCTCTTCAAAACTCCAAAATTTTTTTTTTTTTTTACCTCTTCAAAACTCCACAATTTTTTTTTTTTTCTTTTTTTACCTCTTCAAAACTCCACAATTTTTTTTTTTTTTTTTTTACCTCTTCAAAACTCCAACATTGATTTTTTGTTCCTTTTTTTACCTCTTCAAAACTCCAACTTTTTTTATTTTATTTTTTTTTTACCTCTTCAAAACTCCAACATTGATTTTTTGTTCCTTTTTTTACCTCTTCAAAACTCCAACTTTTTTTTTTTTTTTTTTTTTACCTCTTCAAAACTCCACATTTTTTTTTTTTTTTTTTTTACCTCTTCAAAACTCCAACATTGATTTTTTGTTCCTTTTTTTACCTCTTCAAAACTCCAACTTTTTTTTTTTTTTTTTTTTTTACCTCTTCAAAACTCCAACATTGATTTTTTGTTCCTTTTTTTACCTCTTCAAAACTCCAACTTTTTTTTTTATTTTTTTTTTTTTACCTCTTCAAAACTCCTCAATTTTTTTTTTTTTTTTTTACCTCTTCAAAACTCCACAATTTTATTATTTTTTTTTTTTACCTCTTCAAAACTCCAACATTGATTTTTTGTTCCTTTTTTTACCTCTTCAAAACTCCAACTTTTTTTTTTTTTTTTTTTTTTTTAACTCTTCAAAACTCCTCAATTTTTTTTTTTTTTTTTTACCTCTTCAAAACTCCAACATTGATTTTTTGTTCCTTTTTTTACCTCTTCAAATCTCCTAAATTTTTTTTTTTTTTTTACCTCTTCAAAACTCCAACATTGATTTTTTGTTCCTTTTTTTACCTCTTCAAAACTCCACAATTTTTTTTTTTTTTTTTTTACCTCTTCAAAACTCCACAATTTTTTTTTTTTTTTTTTTACCTCTTCAAAACTCCAACATTGATTTTTTGTTCCTTTTTTTACCTCTTCAAAACTCCAACTTTTTTTTTTTTTTTTTTTTTTTACCTCTTCAAAACTCCAACATTGATTTTTTGTTCCTTTCTTTAACTCTTCAAAACTCCAACTTTTTTTTTTTTTTTTTTTTTTTACCTCTTCAAAACTCCAACATTGATTTTTTGTTCCTTTTTTTACCTCTTCAAAACTCCAACTTTTTTTTTTTTTTTTTTTTTTTACCTCTTCAAAACTCCACAATTTTTTTTTTTTTTTCTTACCTCTTCAAAACTCCAACATTGATTTTTTGTTCCTTTTTTTACCAATCCAAAACTCCAACTTTTTTTTTTTTTTTTACCTCTTCAAAACTCCAACATTGATATTTTGTTCCTTTTTTAACCTCTTCAAAACTCCAACTTTTTTTTAATTTTTTTTTACCTCTTCAAAATTCCACAATTTTTTTTTTTTTTTTTTTTACCTCTTCAAAACTCCAACATTGATTTTTTGTTCCTTTTTTTACCTCTTCAAAACTCCAACTTTTTTTTTTTTTTTTTTTTACCTCTTCAAAACTCCACAATTTTTTTTTTTTTTTTTTTACCTCTTCAAAACTCCAACATTGATTTTTTGTTCCTTTTTTTACCTCTCCAAAACTCCAACTTTTTTTTTTTTTTTTACCTCTTCAAAACTCCAACATTGATTTTTTGTTCCTTTTTTTACCTCTTCAAAACTCCAACTTTTTTTTAATTTTTTTTTACCTCTTCAAAATTCCACAATTTTTTTTTTTTTTTTTTTACCTCTTCAAAACTCCTCAATTTTTTTTATTTTTTTTTACCTCTTCAAAACTCCAACATTGATTTTTTGTTCCTTTTTTTACCTCTTCAAATCTCTTAAATTTTTTTTTTTTTTTTTTACCTCTTCAAAACTCCACAATTTTTTTTTTTTTTTTTTTTACCTCTTCAAAACTCCAACATTGATTTTTTGTTCCTTTTTTTACCTCTTCAAAACTCCAACTTTTTTTTTTTTTTTTTTTTTTACCTCTTCAAAACTCCAACATTGATTTTTTGTTCCTTTCTTTACCTCTTCAAAACTCCAACTTTTTTTTTTTTTTTTTTTTTTACCTCTTCAAAACTCCAACATTGATTTTTTGTTCCTTTTTTTACCTCTTCAAAACTCCAACTTTTTTTTTTTTAATTTTTTTTTACCTCTTCAAAACTCCACAATTTTTTTTTTTTTTTTTTTTACCTCTTCAAAACTCCAACATTGATTTTTTGTTCCTTTTTTTACCTCTTCAAAACTCCAACTTTTTTTTTTTTTTTTTTTACCTCTTCAAAACTCCACTTTTTTTTTTTTTTTTTTTTACCTCTTCAAAACTCCAACATTGATTTTTTGTTCCTTTTTTTACCTCTTCAAAACTCCAACTTTTTTTTTTTTTTTTTTTTTTTACCTCTTCAAAACTCCTCAATTTTTTTTTTTTTTTTTACCTCTTCAAAACTCCACAATTTTTTTTTTTTTTTTTTTACCTCTTCAAAACTCCAACATTGATTTTTTGTTCCTTTTTTTACCTCTTCAAAACTCCAACTTTTTTTTTTTTTTTTTTTTTTTACCTCTTCAAAACTCCTAAATATTTTTTTTTTTTTTTACCTCTTCAAAACTCCAACATTGATTTTTTGTTCCTTTTTTTACCTCTTCAAATCTCCTAAATTTTTTTTTTTTTTTTTACCTCTTCAAAACTCCACAATTTTTTTTTTTTTTTTTTTTTACCTCTTCAAAACTCCAACATTGATTTTTTGTTCCTTTTTTTACCTCTTCAAAACTCCAACTTTTTTTTTTTTTTTTTTTTTTACCTCTTCAAAACTCCTAAATTTTTTTTTTTTTTTTTACCTCTTCAAAACTCCACAATTTTTTTTTTTTTTTTTTTTACCTCTTCAAAACTCCAACATTGATTTTTTGTTCCTTTTTTTACCTCTTCAAAACTCCACAATTTTTTTTTTTTTTTTTTTACCTCTTCAAAACTCCAACATTGATTTTTTGTTCCTTTTTTTACCTCTTCAAAACTCCAACTTTTTTTTTTTTTTTTTTTTTTTACCTCTTCAAAACTCCTAAATTTTTTTTTTTTTTTTACCTCTTCAAAACTCCTAAATTTTTTTTTTTTTTTACCTCTTCAAAACTCCTAAATTTTTTTTTTTTTTTACCTCTCCAAAACTCCAACTTTTTTTTTTTTTTTTACCTCTTCAAAACTCCAACATTGATTTTTTGTTCCTTTTTTTACCTCTTCAAAACTCCAACTTTTTTTTAATTTTTTTTTACCTCTTCAAAATTCCACAATTTTTTTTTTTTTTTTTTTACCTCTTCAAAACTCCAACTTTTTTTTTTTTTTTTTTTTTTTACCTCTTCAAAACTCCTAATTTTTTTTTTTTTTTTTTTTACCTCTTCAAAACTCCAACTTTTTTTTTTTTTTTTTTTTTACCTCTTCAAAACTCCACAATTTTTTTTTTTTTTTTTTTTTTACCTCTTCAAAACTCCAACATTGATTTTTTGTTCCTTTTTTTACCTCTTCAAAACTCCAACTTTTTTTTTTTTTTTTTTTTTTTTACCTCTTCAAAACTCCTCAATTTTTTTTTTTTTTTTTACCTCTTCAAAACTCCAACATTGATTTTTTGTTCCTTTTTTTACCTCTTCAAATCTCCTAAATTTTTTTTTTTTTTTTTTACCTCTTCAAAACTCCACAATTTTTTTTTTTTTTTTTTACCTCTTCAAAACTCCAACATTGATTTTTTGTTCCTTTTTTTACCTCTTCAAAACTCCAACTTTTTTTTTTTTTTTTTTTTTTTTTACCTCTTCAAAACTCCAACATTGATTTTTTGTTCCTTTCTTTACCTCTTCAAAACTCCAACTTTTTTTTTTTTTTTTTTTTTACCTCTTCAAAACTCCAACATTGATTTTTTGTTCCTTTTTTTACCTCTTCAAAACTCCAACTTTTTTTTTTTTTTTTTTTTTTACCTCTTCAAAACTCCACAATTTTTTTTTTTTTTTTTTTTTACCTCTTCAAAACTCCTAAATTTATTTATTTTTTTTACCTCTTCAAAACTCCAACATTGATTTTTTGTTCCTTTTTTTACCTCTTCAAAACTCCAACTTTTTTTTTTTTTTTTTTTTTTACCTCTTCAAAACTCCAACATTGATTTTTTGTTCCTTTCTTTACCTCTTCAAAACTCCAACTTTTTTTTTTTTTTTTTTTTTTTACCTCTTCAAAACTCCAACATTGATTTTTTGTTCCTTTTTTTACCTCTTCAAAACCCCAACTTTTTTTTTTTTTTTTTTTTTTTACCTCTTCAAAACTCCACAATTTTTTTTTTTTTTTTTTTACCTCTTCAAAACTCCAACATTGATTTTTTGTTCCTTTTTTTACCTCTCCAAAACTCCAACTTTTTTTTTTTTTTTTACCTCTTCAAAACTCCAACATTGATTTTTTGTTCCTTTTTTTACCTCTTCAAAACTCCAACTTTTTTTTAATTTTTTTTTACCTCTTCAAAATTCCACAATTTTTTTTTTTTTTTTTTTTACCTCTTCAAAACTCCAACTTTTTTTTTTTTTTTTTTTTTTACCTCTTCAAAACTCCTAATTTTTTTTTTTTTTTTTTACCTCTTCAAAACTCCACAATTTTTTTTTTTTTTTTTTTTTTACCTCTTCAAAACTCCAACATTGATTTTTTGTTCCTTTTTTTACCTCTTCAAAACTCCAACTTTTTTTTTTTTTTTTTTTTTTTACCTCTTCAAAACTCCACATTTTTTTTTTTTTTTTTTTTACCTCTTCAAAACTCCAACATTGATTTTTTGTTCCTTTTTTTACCTCTTCAAAACTCCAACTTTTTTTTTTTTTTTTTTTTTTACCTCTTCAAAACTCCAACATTGATTTTTTGTTCCTTTTTTTACCTCTTCAAAACTCCAACATTGATTTTTTGTTCCTTTTTTTACCTCTTCAAAACTCCAACTTTTTTTTTTTTTTTTTTTTTTTACCTCTTCAAAACTCCAACATTGTTTTTTTGTTCCTTTCTTTACCTCTTCAAAACTCCAACTTTTTTTTTTTTTTTTTTTTTACCTCTTCAAAACTCCAACATTGATTTTTTGTTCCTTTTTTTACCTCTTCAAAACTCAACTTTTTTTTTTTTAATTTTTTTTTACCTCTTCAAAACTCCACAATTTTTTTTTTTTTTTTTTTACCTCTTCAAAACTCCAACATTGATTTTTTGTTCCTTTTTTTACCTCTCCAAAACTCCAACTTTTTTTTTTTTTTTTACCTCTTCAAAACTCCAACATTGATTTTTTGTTCCTTTTTTTACCTCTTCAAAACTCCAACTTTTTTTTAATTTTTTTTTACCTCTTCAAAATTCCACAATTTTTTTTTTTTTTTTTTTTACCTCTTCAAAACTCATCAATTTTTTTTATTTTTTTTTACCTCTTCAAAACTCCAACATTGATTTTTTGTTCCTTTTTTTACCTCTTCAAATCTCTTAATTTTTTTTTTTTTTTTTTACCTCTTCAAAACTCCACAATTTTTTTTTTTTTTTTTTTTACCTCTTCAAAACTCCAACATTGATTTTTTGTTCCTTTTTTTACCTCTTCAAAACTCCAACTTTTTTTTTTTTTTTTTTTTTTTTACCTCTTCAAAACTCCAACATTGATTTTTTGTTCCTTTCTTTACCTCTTCAAAACTCCAACTTTTTTTTTTTTTTTTTTTTTTACCTCTTCAAAACTCCAACATTGATTTTTTGTTCCTTTTTTTACCTCTTCAAAACTCCAACTTTTTTTTTTTTAATTTTTTTTTACCTCTTCAAAACTCCACAATTTTTTTTTTTTTTTTTTTACCTCTTCAAAACTCCAACATTGATTTTTTGTTCCTTTTTTTACCTCTTCAAAACTCCAACTTTTTTTTTTTTTTTTTTTACCTCTTCAAAACTCCACTTTTTTTTTTTTTTTTTTTTACCTCTTCAAAACTCCAACATTGATTTTTTGTTCCTTTTTTTACCTCTTCAAAACTCCAACTTTTTTTTTTTTTTTTTTTTTTTTACCTCTTCAAAACTCCTCAATTTTTTTTTTTTTTTTTACCTCTTCAAAACTCCACAATTTTTTTTTTTTTTTTTTTACCTCTTCAAAACTCCAACATTGATTTTTTGTTCCTTTTTTTACCTCTTCAAAACTCCAATTTTTTTTTTTACCTCTTCAAAACTCCTAAATATTTTTTTTTTTTTTTACCTCTTCAAAACTCCAACATTGATTTTTTGTTCCTTTTTTTACCTCTTCAAATCTCCTAAATTTTTTTTTTTTGTTTTTACCTCTTCAAAACTCCACAATTTTTTATTTTTTTTTTTTTTACCTCTTCAAAACTCCAACATTGATTTTTTGTTCCTTTTTTTACCTCTTCAAAACTCCAACTTTTTTTTTTTTTTTTTTTTTTACCTCTTCAAAACTCCTAAATTTTTTTTTTTTTTTTTACCTCTTCAAAACTCCACAATTTTTTTTTTTTTTTTTTTTACCTCTTCAAAACTCCAACATTGATTTTTTGTTCCTTTTTTTACCTCTTCAAAACTCCACAATTTTTTTTTTTTTTTTTTTTACCTCTTCAAAACTCCAACATTGATTTTTTGTTCCTTTTTTTACCTCTTCAAAACTCCAACTTTTTTTTTTTTTTTTTTTTTTTTACCTCTTCAAAACTCCTAAATTTTTTTTTTTTTTTTACCTCTTCAAAACTCCAACATTGATTTTTTGTTCCTTTTTTTACCTCTCCAAAACTCCAACTTTTTTTTTTTTGTTTTACCTCTTCAAAACTCCAACATTGATTTTTTGTTCCTTTTTTTACCTCTTCAAAACTCCAACTTTTTTTTAATTTTTTTTTACCTCTTCAAAATTCCACAATTTTTTTTTTTTTTTTTTTTACCTCTTCAAAACTCCAACTTTTTTTTTTTTTTTTTTTTTTACCTCTTCAAAACTCCTATTTTTTTTTTTTTTTTTTTTTACCTCTTCAAAACTCCAACTTTTTTTTTTTTTTTTTTTTTACCTCTTCAAAACTCCAACATTTTTTTTTTTTTTTTTACCTCTTCAAAACTCCTAAATTGTTTTATTTTTTTTTTACCTCTTCAAAACTCCAACTTTTTTTTTATATTTTTTTTACCTCTTCAAAACTCCTAAATTGTTTTATTTTTTTTTTACCTCTTCAAAACTCCAACATTGATTTTTTGTTCCTTTTTTTACCTCTTCAAAACTCCAACATTGATTTTTTGTTCCTTTTTTTACCTCTTCAAAACCCCAACTTTTTTTTTTTTTTTTTTTTTTACCTCTTCAAAACTCCTAAATTTTTTTTTTTTTTTTACCTCTTCAAAACTCCAACATTGATTTTTTGTTCCTTTTTTTACCTCTCCAAAACTCCAACTTTTTTTTTTTTTTTTACCTCTTCAAAACTCCAACATTGATTTTTTGTTCCTTTTTTTACCTCTTCAAAACTCCAACTTTTTTTTAATTTTTTTTTACCTCTTCAAAATTCCACAATTTTTTTTTTTTTTTTTTTTACCTCTTCAAAACTCCAACTTTTTTTTTTTTTTTTTTTTTTACCTCTTCAAAACTCCTAATTTTTTTTTTTTTTTTTTTACCTCTTCAAAACTCCAACTTTTTTTTTTTTTTTTTTTTTACCTCTTCAAAACTCCACAATTTTTTTTTTTTTTTTTTTTTTACCTCTTCAAAACTCCAACATTGATTTTTTGTTCCTTTTTTTACCTCTTCAAAACTCCAACTTTTTTTTTTTTTTTTTTTTTTTACCTCTTCAAAACTCCAACATTGATTTTTTGTTCCTTTCTTTACCTCTTCAAAACTCCAACTTTTTTTTTTTTTTTTTTTTTACCTCTTCAAAACTCCAACATTGATTTTTTGTTCCTTTTTTTACCTCTTCAAAACTCCAACTTTTTTTTTTTTTTTTTTTTTTTACCTCTTCAAAACTCCACAATTTTTTTTTTTTTTTTTTTACCTCTTCAAAACTCCTAAATTTATTTATTTTTTTTACCTCTTCAAAACTCCAACATTGATTTTTTGTTCCTTTTTTTACCTCTTCAAAACTCCAACTTTTTTTTTTTTAATTTTTTTTTACCTCTTCAAAACTCCACAATTTTTTTTTTTTTTTTTTTACCTCTTCAAAACTCCAACATTGATTTTTTGTTCCTTTTTTTACCTCTTCAAAACTCCAACTTTTTTTTTTTTTTTTTTTACCTCTTCAAAACTCCACTTTTTTTTTTTTTTTTTTTACCTCTTCAAAACTCCAACATTGATTTTTTGTTCCTTTTTTTACCTCTTCAAAACTCCAACTTTTTTTTTTTTTTTTTTTTTTTTACCTCTTCAAAACTCCTCAATTTTTTTTTTTTTTTTTACCTCTTCAAAACTCCACAATTTTTTTTTTTTTTTTTTTACCTCTTCAAAACTCCAACATTGATTTTTTGTTCCTTTTTTTACCTCTTCAAAACTCCAATTTTTTTTTTTACCTCTTCAAAACTCCTAAATATTTTTTTTTTTTTTTACCTCTTCAAAACTCCAACATTGATTTTTTGTTCCTTTTTTTACCTCTTCAAATCTCCTAAATTTTTTTTTTTTGTTTTTACCTCTTCAAAACTCCACAATTTTTTATTTTTTTTTTTTTTACCTCTTCAAAACTCCAACATTGATTTTTTGTTCCTTTTTTTACCTCTTCAAAACTCCAACTTTTTTTTTTTTTTTTTTTTTTACCTCTTCAAAACTCCTAAATTTTTTTTTTTTTTTTTACCTCTTCAAAACTCCACAATTTTTTTTTTTTTTTTTTTTACCTCTTCAAAACTCCAACATTGATTTTTTGTTCCT